>NW_027112225.1:32482-52560 GCF_000696795.3 Halyomorpha halys | reverse complement strand
TCCCGATGGTCCGTAACTTATATATATATATAAGTTATGGTTGGGCAAGCCCTGTATACAACACTAATCCTAACTCCTCATGTAAATAAACCTCAATAATGTCTATAGCATCACAGAGATAATAAACCAGTATCTTTCTAGTAAGCGTGCAGTTTAATTCTGTTCCCTCTTTCTCTCTTTCTTCAAGCTATTCAGTCTAAGTGCTCGTAAGTTATATATATATATAAAATATACTTAATTACACCATGCTGTATATGTGTAGTAAGGCAGGGTTTAAGAAAATATTATTATTATATGTATTACTTATTTCAGTGATGTTTCGGCTTTTTTTTTAACTTTGGCCATTTTAAAGCTTCTTTTCAACCGTATTAATCGATAGTATAAATCAGAGCACCCAAATATTTTACACTGCTTGAAAACATTTGGCCTATTTCTGACTTGTATTATTGTTACCACCTTCCCTACATAAATTCGTCCCTGTTCTAAATACAGAGCATATTGAACATCACAAAAGCATTTGTGCAACATCCTGACATATTTCGCCTTTATTTTTTAAGTTTCTAGAATAAGTGAGAAGAGAATGGGAAACTGCTCTCCATTCTGGAGTTGTATGTCCTTCTCCACACCCATGACACCTTGAAGTGTACATATATTAAGTTTTTCCCTCGTTAATTAGCCGACCGCACTTTTTCTTACTTCAGATTTCCTAGTGCTCCTTCCAGTACGCTGTCCTTGGTCACGCTATTACTAAGTCATCACTTGAGCAATTATCGCTCATGAAAAGTAGTAACATCAAGATATTCTCTGATTGCACGTACAACGCTTTCTTAAACGATAGTTATAATTGAACTAAGGGATTCCACACTACATAGTGGGATCTGTTGATGTTGCTTTAGTATGATACACCTGCCTTACAATTTCCTTGTACGTTAGCTAAATATGAATTACATCAAGTTAGCTTAACCAGAGTCTTAACAGTAATAAGTAGACAGAAACCTTAAAGTATTAATTCTTCATAATCCTTTAAACTAAAAATATGATGCATTAGAAGTGTTTAGTAACAAATAACGGATATTATCGTCAAGTATTTTTTCAATATGATTAAGAATAGAAAAAAATATTACACGTACCACCCACTCACTAGCTTATTGATAACTGTATTTCAAAAACGAAAATAAATATGAAGTTAAAAATTTTAACTGTGGTTCTCCTTATGCTGTATATGTGTAGTAAGGCAGGGTTTAAGAAAATATTGAACTCTATGCATTTTAAAATAAGAAAACAAATATTTCTTACACCCAAGAAAAAAAATAATTTTTCGAATAATTCGAAAATTATACGTGATGTTTGCTTATGCATAAAGATATTGAATTCTGAAATACTTCTAATAACACTGCTACCATTAACACCATATTATCACTAACACGCTATCAGTATTATTTTAACAGTTTGACAGTATGTTTACTGTTTATATGTTCCAGTCAGTAATATTCTTGCGTTAGTCGAGAGAGTATGATTCGTAATCTAGTATGAACTCGTCAACTAAAATGGATTGATGGCTTCCACGGGCATACTGTATGCTTAATTTCTCTTAGTTTGTTTTCTGTAATGTTGGTCCAATCTACCATTTTTTTGTTTTTTTATATAATCGCGTTGTTATCAGTACTGAATGATGATTGTGGGGTGATATCTAAGCACTCATATGGCGAGATCAATAATCGTCTTTTGTCGCTCTGTCAATTTTATAATTTTCGAAATATTCTTATTCAGCATCCAGATAACAAAAATTGTTTGTGTCAGTTAAATTTAGCTAAAAAATTCGTTTGGAATATGATTAATGCAATGGATAGTGTTAATAATTTTTTTAATAACGACAATAAACTCAAAGAGTCTATGGAAACAGGATGTTTTATTCGCTCTACCTTAGAGCGCTTTTTTATAGCTCAAGGTAAATTGCTGTCAATTCTGCAGTACTCTTCCAGGGCCCTGTTTCATAATAAAGTAAAAACTAATACTATTAGTCTTGTAGATTTATCTTAGTTCAATTACACTGACTTGTACAATAGTAACTTGTACTTTAGTATTTTTTAATGCCTGTAATACCACTAACAGTCATCCATATCATGAAAAAATAAGTATTAGTATTGTTACCACACTAGTTTCTACACTTGTACTATGAACTAATACTATTAGCTTTCATTATGAAACAGGGCCCAGAGGGTATTATCCACCATCTATTTACTTTTGGATTCACCGTTGTATACTAGAGAATATCCTCTGTATCTATCTAAACATTAGTCAAAATATTGTAATTTGATACAATAGTGAAAAACGTTGTAACAAGATTGATATTGACAACATTGATATTGAGAATGTGCCACGGTGAAATTTTTAAGTACGAATGTTGGGAAAAAATACGCAGATTACTTTAGGTACTATTATTCTCTTTTTCGATGAATATTTCTGAAATAATGGGTTTTTAACCCAGGAAGAGCTTTGATCTTGAACATTTGTTTCAGGATTAATATATGTCGCCTATATTACAACCGTGGTTCCCTAACTTCGACACATAAGCTGTCTATCAGTCTTGTTGTGCTCGTTAAATAGTGATGTACGATGATACTCTCCAATAATTCTTGCTGTGGGTGAGGCGGAAGAATATGTTTCCGTAGTGCAGAAGAGATCGCTCAAAAGCTCTATAAAACATTAGAAAGCTTTTCGTATCAGCTTCCCACTAGAAATATTAAGGACTTTCGGCAGATTCTATGTTTGTATGCATTTGTCAAACAGATGTTTAAGGTGAGGGCTGTTTGTTTCATAGATGAACGGTTTCTGAATGTCTCGTGCAAAAATCCAGAATGTAATACTACAATATAGAATATAAATAATTACTATACTAATTTTTAGTACATTTATTATTTACTACTCATTCCCAAAATTAATACATTAATTTTCTAAAATGGCCTAATCATACTTAAAAAAGGCAGAACGGTCAATGTGTTGATAAGATCATATGGCTTCTGTAGACGACCAGTACATTAAATCCCATGACTGTGTTCTTGTAAAACATAAAATGTTGTTGAAAAATATAAATATTAAGGTGTTACTGTGGATAATGCTTTTTCTTGGAAACTCCACACAGTTGATGTCTTAAAGAGATTAAAGAGTGCTCATACAAAATGTATTACTTCAAATTTATATTTAAAAGAGAAACCTTAATAATGGGTTACAGAGCATTATTTGAATCAATATTGAGGTATAGGATAGAATGCTATAGTGCCAGGATGATAGTCACATATCAAAACTTGCAAATATAAAGTATCTTTAACAATCGATAACGAAACGCAGTAATAAATCAGAAAATTTTAAAATTGTGCCACTTTACCACCTGAGATATTTTACTTTTCCAAATTATCCTAAAATTTACAAATAGTAATTTATTTATAAAAGAAAACAGATATTTAAAAAAATATTAGGAAAAAACTGATTTATCGAACCACTATATAAAAACAGATTAGGGAAGCATACTTCAAACTATTTAGCATCATATATATGTTAAATCGCTTACCAGAAGAACTTATAAATATATCAATAACAAGAAAATCTAAAGAAGAAATATTTAACTGAGTACTTTCTTATATTTATTACTCTCAATAACTGATTTTTATTCACCAAATGACTAAATTTGCATGTATTTTTTCTTAACTCCTATTATACAACTTTTAACTGTAGTTATATACATTCTTATATATTATATAAAGTCTTATATTATTTATTTTGCATTTTTCAGTTCAACTTTTGTTTTAATCCTCATTTCTTTTTAGTATTCTCTATGCTAGATATCGCGTTACGTATTATATATATTATGTTGTATAATATTTTATATTTTCTTCTTTTTTATTTTCTATTCTTAAATTTAACCAAGTTCAATCCATACTTATAATGAATTCATTAGCTCATTATTATTAATTTATTAATTCTAAATTCGCTTCATTATTATTCACTTTATATATTCTTTCATTATTTTTTTTTTATTTTAGTATTTTGAATTTAGTAGTATATTATTGATTGAATTATTAGTTTATTGCTAGGAATTATTTCATTTTGTACTGTTCTAGTTTGTAAATCCAAGCCTCCACAGCGTCCTAATAATCAACAATGTAACTAACTCATATTCCAGTATGTTTATTACATTTGTATGTTATTTTGGCACCGACCGATAGATGTTATCTGGTCGGACCATATTAGATATACTTTTCTGTTTATTATGTTCTTCTCAGTTAATATACGATGATTGAAGTGTCATTTTCTGTCATTTACATCGACAGTTATTCATTTATGTAAGCATTAAGTTTGGCACATAAATTCACCGTTTAATTTCATGACATTAATGAAATAAATCGCCTGTGTTGATATCCTGGATGAAGAATACGTGCAGAAACTCTCTTTATCGTGTCTGAATATAAAACTTCTGACTTAGACAAATATTGTTCAAAGATGCATTAGTCTAACTGCCAGATTCTGATCCTCAATAATTTTAAAACATTAATGAACTTACACTTTGTTAAAAAAAAAAAAAAAATGGAATCATATTTTTTAACTGAAATAACCGAAATTGCAGCTGTATGGTTCCAGAAGTAAAGGAAATAAAAAAATTTCTCATCTTAAACACTTGGAATAAAATCGTACTTAAACCTCATTAAAAATTGGTAAACAAATCTGTGGACAAGTAAGTCGGAACAAATAATCTTTGAATACAGTATAAAATGCTTAGTTCAAGTAAAACTCTGCTACCATATTTAGTTTTTACTATAACATCCTTTTATGCCTAAGTAAATATACTAGTTAACGGTTATTTGAAAGAGATAAGGGTATTTTATCCTTCTACCAAATGTGGTTTGGGATAACTACCAAATATTTATACCGTTTAAAGACAATTCTTGGCAGGTGCCAAGGCAACCAAGAACGGGAATGTAGTGAATTATAAGAGTATAATTAAAGTAATTATACACTGTAGGTATCGTGCACTAGATTAAGGCTAAGATACTTTCCTCAAGGAATGAAAACATACAAGTACTCCCCTACTTTGATCCGGAGAGCTGGAAACTATCCCACTGACCTCTTAGTGGACTATGTTTTCTATCTTACACAAAGCTCAACCATCTCAGTGAGTTATATTCTGAATACAAAGTCCTGGATTCAACACGAAACAAACTGATATCCTACATAGATTAAATACTGGTTATTCTCTTGTTTAGGATAAATAAAAAATGTGAAAAGTATACTTTTAACGAAATATAAAAGAAAAAAGGCCACCTCTATGATCTCTGATTTCTTTTTTCATGAGCAACAGGTTACAGCAGTTTGACAAACAAATTTTCTTTTAAATTCCATTTACCTAAACTGAGTGTGACTCATAAATTTTATGTGATTTCGTCCTTTAGTTTTGCTCTGGGCAAACGTATTTACCTGAGCAACTTATATTTTAAAAACGCTTCTCAAATTTGGATGAAAGTCAGGGATAAGTGTTAAATGGGCCTAGTATTATTAATTTCTTCAGGTCTTTTCAAATGATTTTTTTTTTAAATAATTTATTTATTGTTATTTACAATTGTATACAAATATTTACGACATGTAAATTTGCTGTAAGTGATATAATGACATGATACAAACATGTGGAGCATCTACCCATTGATAGAACTCCAATAATATTTCTAGAGGAGAACATCTCGAAGTTATCTTCTAGAGCACCAAAGCTCAACTTCCTATGTCCAGACAGGCCTTATAATAGTCATGTAGATCAGTTTTTGTAATGGATTGGAAGTATAGACCGTTTATCTAGTAAATGTTGTAATAGTCGGAATTGAGGAGCAGATTCCTGTATTTTCAGTCTTGTATAAGGGTTCTTCGTCAGCAATTTTGCCAAATGTAGTCCTATGTAACGGATCTATTCAACAGGAATAAGTGGGGTATTATTAAAGGATGCTGTGGGATGGAAGGTACGACGAAGGGTAAATGTGATTTATTGAAATTTATTTTAATCTTCCAGTTTTGGTACCATTCTACAAGGGTGGTGGTGATTTGGGATTGGAAGGTTTGGGATACAATGGAAGGGTCCTTATTCATTGACAAAAGACATGTGTCATCAGCATACGTGGTGAGGATAGTGTTACGACGGGTTGGGATGTCAGCTGTAAAAACTGTATGAAGGATAGGATCAAGAATACTACCCTGAGGTACACCAGCAGACTGGGGAAATATAGATAACCTAATCCCCCCCCTAAAAATTGTGATTTATTTGAAATAATCTGTCGAAGAGATAAGAACGGATATGAGAAAATATGTAGTGGGTAGAAAGTTACGGACCTAGTGTTGTCTTGGGTGCCAGACTAGATCAAAAGCCTGTTCTACATCAAGAAAGACTCCCGAGCTATACATTCTTCTCTCCAATGAAGACGGAGCAACATCAACCACACGATGACATTGCTGGATAATGGAGTGGAATGTTCGGAATTCAAACTGGTGATCTGGGATTAAGTGGTTGGAATCAAGGATGGTATTTCAAGATGAGTTTCTTAAGGATTTTGCCTATGATAGGTAACTGAGAAATTGGACGGAAGGAGGATGGGTATTTTGGCGGCTTTTGAGGTTTGGCAATCATTTTGATTATGGATAATTTCCATGGGTCAGAAAAATATGTGAATCTGAATACGCATTGTAGATGTAGGTGAGGAATATCATTGGAATATAAGACGAAATGCTTTAGGTGGCAGGGTCATAAAAAATACTGATTTTCAATAACTTTTATTCATGTCTATAATTTTTCTTAATATACTTTTTTCATGATAAAGTTTCTCTCTCTTACTTTTCTTTTTTTCTACCTCCCCTACACCGTACGTATTATTTATTTCATATCAGAAAGAGACTTTCTGATATGAAATAAATAATATTGATAAATAAGAATAATATTGGCAGAAATAAATATTACTGATTCTATTAAATGATTTTTTATTCACAAAAAATTAAATAACATAATATGGATTTAAGTAAAGTTGGTCAACAAAAATTCTTTTTTGGAAAATGCAAATTATATTTGTTTTTAACGTCCTCTCGAACAGAAAAAGAATTTAAAAATTAAAAATTTTAACCTTGATTAATTTGGAGATTTTTTCTTTTATTCCGGTGCCCATTTTTCGAAAATTCGTATCTAAGAGTTTCTTGAGTTGCTAAAAATAAACATCTAATTTGTTTCAGTCCTAAAAAATCTTTTACCACACTTTGATAGGTTAGTCAGTCTGAATCGTTTCAATAACTGTATTGAAGTACTGACTTATATTGGAAGTACAGTAAGGGTTACTATATAAAAACTATTCACATTTTATGAAATAATTTATGTGTGAAAATAACATAGATAATCACATTATTTAAAATAATAATGAAAATCACCTATGTCGGACCAGTATTAACGATTATACAGCGAAATTATCTGTTACCATTTATGGTACTATAGTTACCGGCTTATCACTTCATATATCTATTAATTGATATCAAAGTTTCAATTAGAGTATATATGTCTTTAAATATAGCAATAGCGAAGCATTACGGGGTCTGCTAGTGTTTGTTAAAAAAATTGAAATCTCGTCATTGTCCGACTTTGTTTTTGCATTTTGCTTTACCAAGTTCAATTTAAAGCATATTGAAGACAAAAAAAAAAAAAAAAAACAGAGAAAAAAACAATAAATAAACACATTACATTTTCATGTTTTTATCGGCAATCCGATTTTTAAAACTTGTTAAAATTAATAAGAAACTAATTTAAGGTCTGTAATTAATTACTAAGTAATTTTCTACTGGTAAACATAGCAGGGTCCAAAACCGTTATTAATTTATGAACTTCACAATAACATTCATTGCATGGCTTATTGCATTTATCTCCATATCGAGGAGAACACTTAAAGTTACATTAAACGGAAACGCTGATGCTTTTTTATGATATTGCTGTAATATAACCTATTCCTGTTATATCTTTGATTTTCTAGAAAATATCTTATAATATTAATATGTAATATAATACGAACCTTTTAGAAAAGAATTTAGAAAATTGAAATATATTTTAGCTAGTAGAACGTTATCCTTTGTGTTGTGTTAGTAATGGGAATACTAAACGTCTGACAGATAAAGCAACTGAACTGAGAGATTATGCAATGCGTTTCACAAGAAAATTCAATAAATGAAGGGGGAGTAGAATTTAGTGCCACTAACCTCACCTTCTAATCATATTGAGATTTGATCTTTTTGAAAGAATTTTCCAAGAAAAGCATGTTTTTCCTACAAAGATCAGAATGTCTTTACTTTTTTCACCATTTCCCGAACCTACGACGAATTTCCTATAAGATATCAACTAATTTGTAAGCAAATAAACTTTATTAGGCGAGTGTAGCAGGAAATGTAAACAGTAAATGAAAACAGTAAACAAGTAAAAATTAATTACTTTAGAAAATACCTGGTTGAATCACAGGCATCTAACATCAATGAATTTTTTATTTACGATCTTGGGGGCTTTAATAAGTTTCTTCATTTCCTCAAATTTCTAGCCATATACAATATCTTAGGAAGTAATTTAGATTGTTCTATTTCGAAGAATTATTGACATTAGCGTATAAATAAATATTAGATGCGTACAATAATACGACTATTTAATATATATATATTTTTTTTTGGCGTACCTAGATTTTTTTATTGAAATTTGGATTGAGACAGAAAGGTGAGGTTGGTGATACTGGACCTTCTAGGTAAAGCAAACTCACTCTTAATTCTTGACAGCTAATAGACAGGTAAATAATTTAATTTATTATTTTAATTTTAGATTGTTTTGTAATATAATAATCTGCATCTACCCACGCGAGCCATTAGCGGATACAGTTCATCTTAAAGCAGGTATGTGATTAAGATACATTTATCAAGGTAAAAACTGTTATTGACCTCATTAAATTTAATTAATTAATGTTATCGAGACTAATTAGTAAAATTATAATCATATTAATACTTTCCTGTGCAATTTTTATCGAGACAGGTTTCCCTCAGTAACCATAAATGGGGAAACTATTACGGAACCTCTTTAGGACATGTCGGGTAAGTGACGGTTAGGATAGAGTTATTTAAAACTAAAATATTTAGTTAATATTAGAAAGCAAAGGGAAAAAAAATAAATACCAGGAAGATTGAAACAGACAGAATCATTGAAAGGGAAAATAAAAAAAATTGAAATTCGAATTGAATTGAAAATCGAATTAAAATATATACATTCCTGTTCAATCTACATTTTCTAGGTAGATTTTTAAAAATCTATACAATTTTAAATAAAGTTTCAATTTATAATATAATTGTAAACACACATTAAAGAAGAAAATATTGACAAGGGGCGGAGACTTTTTAGGACCCTTAGTAATTTTAACTTCATAGCTATTGTTTTTTTTTACAGATACAATGATGTAATCAACATCACCAAACGCCGCTTGATATGAGTATATGTTTTTAAATTCATAAAAGGAAATTCACGTATGGAGACCCATACAACCTGTACCATATTTATGAGATGTACAAAGCTAACGGCCATCTTTGCTAATAATGACCCGATTGTCTAGAGTTGAGACTGAAAAGACTCATGAATTGCTTCAAAAAATTCTCCCGTTGATATGTTTTATGTCTCTCGTTGAAATGCCGACTGGAAGTGTTAATAAACAAGGTCTTAATGTTATTTTAATCTGCATACTGAAACTTTCTAAATGTTTTCAAGACATTATCCTTAATGCTAAACCATACATTTATTCTTAGGGGACATTATTCCTAGAATAAAATATTTTTTTTATTTCATTGCTTGTTTTATTTTGTAGAAATATTAATTATTTTTTTAAAGGAGATGAGTTGTCGTATTATTCGAAAAACTATTTATTTTATTTTTACAGCAAGTTAGTAAGTTAGTGATAGTTCTAACGACAGACAGATGGGTTCTATTCACTGAATGTTGATATTTTCCCAGCGTTGGTTTTCACTGGGTGTTTACAGTGCCATGTGGTTTAACTTTGACGGTAAATATAGGGTGATTAAAACGTAGTTGTTGTTTACACTTCTGTATTTTGTAACTTCCTTTGGTGTGATTAAACGGGATCTACAACTACTCCATTAGTTGTATCTAGGATTTTCCAAAAGGGTAGTTATAACTTCATTTTTAATGTAATAAACTAGAACATATAACTAACAACTACCTATGTATAGGTAAAATTTCATTTTTTGAAGTCTGAGAAGGAGGAACTCCACTTTTATCAGTCGCAATTAAGATAGCAATGATTATGCGTGTAAGAGAAATAAGTCATGGGCGAAAGAAGAGATTCAAGGAGGCGCAAGAAAGCTGTTGTATTTTGAAAATGATTTTTTAATAAACATTGAGTTCTAAAACGATATTATTCCTTATACTTGTTCGAAAATAACCAAACACTGTTTATAACAAAGAATTTTTAAAATTTAATTTTCTATAGGAGAACGTTATCTTGATAATTTCAGGAGTAAGTTAAAAATTAAGCAACACCCTCAAAAGAGAGATCAATTGTCACCTAAAACCAAATAAAAATTTCAAAAACAATAGAGGTGAAAGTCTGCTTTGACATGATCTCTGGATCATATGAGCCGTTTATTTTGAAGGTGGTATAAGTCCATTTATATTTAAGTTGAGATGTTTAAGGGTATGTGTTTCAATGCAATTATCAATATACGTACAGCATACTAATGAGACATACAGCTTAAGTGTATCTAAAGGTGTTAAATTTAAAGTTCCTATTAAAATAATGGCAATTATTAAGTGAATAATATTCGTTTTCTTACCAAAAATGGAGTTTCAAAATTAAGATCCAAATTCGTTATAAAATTTGAAGGAACCCAAGTCCAATCAATATAATTTCAAATGATTCAAATTAAACAAAAACAGTACTCATTTTACATATCTTTAAAACACTTAAAAAACATAATCTATGCAATTCAAAATATTTGTTCGCTACATAACATACAAAATTACAAAACAATTTACTACTCATCTACATTGTGTGTGTGAAGAGATTTGAAGAAATCATATGATATTCCAGTGTTATATATCGTAATAGGTTATTAAGTCCTTGAATTTTGCTGTTGTTATTTGTCTGATATTTTTATACAGTGATGTCAGTATAATACATTCGAACTGTCTTGGTCTACCCAACGTGGTGATAAACTTAGGACTTAACAATTTTCATTCTCATTCATTGATGTCTTTTAGAAAATTGTATAGGGTTCATTTCTGACAATTCGCATCCAATATATTTTTAATTCGCTTCGGCGGTACATATACTAAAATTGGAACGATACAGAGAAGATTAGCATGGCCCCTGTGCAAGGATGACAGGAAAAATCGGGAAGCGTTCCACATTTGTAATAAAGCAGGGGCGTCAGTGCCAGCGTGGCAAAGCGCCTGTCTTCTAATCCAAAGGTTAGTTCAAAATTCACTCACAGGCTCCCCTCCCCCCCCCCGGGCATTTGTGGGGCCCGTTAGCTTATGGGTGATACTCACAAAAAATAGGCGTAGGAGTGACGAACCTGCCCTATGAAAAAAAACGCCAGGAAACGCGCAATAAATACATTGCGCGTTTCCTGGCGTTTCTTAGTGCATCGCGCGAAGCCTCCATGGTCTGTTGCGCCAATAATAAAAATAATAATATTTTTAATCAGTTTATTGATTCTCCGTTAGAATTCTTTATCCTTTTAAAAATTGCATCTTCTAATAATTTTGTTCATAGATCGGATCATATATCGTGTGACATCCTGCAAAAATGATCATCAAGTTACACATTGTACAATATCAAAAATCAAAAATTAGGAAGTGCTTAAAATATATTTTCAGCTTATGGTGTTTCAAAACGTTCACGCAATCTCACTTTTTTATTTGAACCATAAAACTTGAAAATCGGTGCTTGCTTACAGACAGGCTAAACACATTACTACCTAATGGTTTCTTCCTTGTGGTTAACCGTAGTCTGGTAAAAACAAATAACTTTGAATATAATTGTAAATAATTCCTATTAGAAGAACTTTAATCAGAAATGGCAGCACACAAAAGTACACAAAATGATTCTAAAAAATAACAAACCTTAAATCCATATTACAGAATGAGAAAGTGAAAATTCTATTATTTAATTTTATAAATTGAGTTATTAAAAAAAGAATAATTTGAGGCATTATAATGAATTAATAAAAAAAGATTTTTATCTCAGTAGGTCTCATCAGTCACTAATGAATTATCGAATTTCGAGAATGATCTAGTCAAACTGGTTTTATTAATGTTTTCTTGTCATCAAATTTTATTTTCACGCTTCCGAGATCATACTCTTCTGCATCAATTTAATAGCGTTTAATGGTGTTCTAAATATAAATACTATGTCATAAAATCTCATCATATTTTAATACTTATGTATCGCATAGTTTTTATTTCTTTGTTAACTTAGAATCTTGCGAAAACGTTATTGGTGGAATAAGAATACGAGTTGAAGTTGAGATTGATTTACCGTTGAATATTGAAATATGTTTGTTTTACCTCTTGATCCCTACCTCTTTGTGGTTTGTTACAAGGGCACATATTCCTTATTATATGACTAATGACAGCTATTCTAATTTGACCACAATCGTTAGTAAAGGTAGGCTGGGCGGTCATCTGGTTTGATTCCAAAGAGGAAGTTGCGTTCTTGGATTTATTCCTACTAGTTGGAGGACACTCCATTATCCTTTATTATCTACATCCATTATTTTCGATGAACGTTCTCAAAATAGTTGTTGAAAGTTATTTCAAAGTTATTATCAATTCATCATATAGTTACGTAGTTGGCAATTTGTATATCCGTATATCTATTTGTACTTCATTATCTGGTTAGCTAGTTTGTTTATATTGAATCTATTGAATATTGAAATTTAATAATTTTGGAATGTTATAGTCAAAATATATATATACATATTATATGAGTTCGGAAACTCATGGATAAAGGAGTAGGAAATATGCAGTATTTTCTTCTTTGCCACCATGACGTTCTAAACTTGATATCTTCAACTTCAACTACACATTTCAGTCAGTCTAAAATTGATCAAAGTCTAAAAAGTGATAAAGAAAATAGAGATATGTATCTTACATCTCATAGTAAATTAAAAAAAATATCTTTTCCATGTAATTAATTATTTCTTTTGGGAGAAACAACGAATGTTTTTTTTATAATTTACACATTTTTTTCTACTATGTCGTCTTATTTGTGAAAACCTAATCAATACATCGAATCTGGTAGAGAGTGCATTTTTCAACACGTTTAGGATCAACCTGCAACCTAACCGAATTTTAAAATTTAGGTTCTATTGGAAAGAAGAGTTCTTTCTCATTCCGATTATAACAGCAAAGTATACATTTACTTTAGACACTCACTGGAACTCTTTTAAAATATTGTAAATACATATCGTGTTATATCTGATTTTTTTTTAAATATTTATTTATTGCTATTTACAACTGTACATTATAATACATTTAGTAAATCTGATCTAAGTTCAATTGAAGTACGATTGGTTTTCGATGAAACTTCACGGAGATACATTCATAAGGGTCTCAACAAGATAAAAAAAAATATTAGTGGCGTTGATAATTACACATTTTTGTAGGATGTTGAGGCTAGGATAATTTGCTTGCAAAGGGTTACTTTCGCGAGTCTAACAACACCAATCTCCCAAAGTGTTATTAGTTGTTTCTTGTTAAATGAACATTATAATTTATGAATTTTTTTTTTTAATATTCATTTATTGCTATTTACAACTGTACATTATAATACATTTAGTGAATCTGATCTAAGTTAAATTGGAGTGTTACAGGCGGGTAGAGAAACCACCCATTGTAGCGCTCTAATGACATTTTACATTAGCTGGTCTCGTGGCCATCTTCTTTTCAGGCATCTCGGAGGATTGTCAGGAATGGAAGAGGATGCAAGATTAGAAACTAGGGGGATTGAGTGGTTAGGGAGTATCTGAAATTAAAATTAATTCAGTTGATTCAGACTAATACCATTTGGTATATTTTATCATCATTCTGATACCCTCAACATTTGAAGAATTGTTGAATAACATACATGTTTCTACTATGAAATTTTTTCTATAATTCTTTAGACAACAAATTGGTATACCTAGGGAGGGTTGGACGAGTAAATGGCCAAATAGTTGAAATGTTTTACATGCTATTGATCATTTGGAAAGGTCTCACCTTAGTAAAATCGAACTAGTGTATTGCATCCTTAGCGGGTTGACCCATATCTCACGGCGGCTCCTCACAGTGAAAACGCGACCTAGCCACTCTTGTTAGAACAATGGTTCCCAACCCATATAAATTCTGTGTAGTATTGAGCCCTATAATGAGAAATGCACAATCTTCACTTCTACTCCTGACGTGGGACACAAAAAATGTTAGTCCTAAAAAGAGAACCGATTTGAGTCACCATAGTAGTTACTTTACCTGTCAGTTTTTCAACTAGCACCCAAACATTAAGAATGGTTAACAAATGATATTTTAGATTTATACTTAAATGAAAAAAAATCTGTTCCGTTCAAGTTTAGACATTATATAATCACCATACATGTTTTTTTTATATCACTGTGACATAAGAACCGAGTCCCGAATCAGACCTCCTTCACCTTGGAAATTGGAGAAGGCCTATTACCTGGATTAGATAATAGGCCCAGCGACAGTGCAACTTAATAGCTTGCCCACAAATGAGGGTCATTTCGTACGCCTTTCCCAACAAAACAAGCAAAATCCAATAGTGGAATTTTAAATTAAACCGTTGATTGCTGATGCAGCAAGTTCAATGCTATAAAAAAACCGTTACTGGAAAGAAATTAGGAAAAAAACGTTGTATTAATATGGCTTATGTTATTATTTTAATAGTTATTAATTGGGAAACTACCCTGTTTATACACGTTAACTGCACAGGTTGGCAACCAATAATTGCATTTGAAAACTTCAGCAAATCTATAATGCCCTGATGAGTCGAAACTTCGGAGTTGAGAGTAAGATACTCAGACGGATCTACGGCCCAGTAAAGGATGGTTCAGCTTGGAGAAGACGCACGAATAAAGTCTAATTGGTGAGCCTCATATAGGAAGAGTTGTGAGAATTGGTAGGCTGCGCTGGACAGGCCGTGTGACAAGGATGGGAAGTGATGAGATCCCAAGTAACTTCTCAATAAGCGCTTACATGGAACACAGTCGAGGGACTGCCCGAATGGTTAGATGGTATTAAAGAGGATTCAAGGACCTTGCTCGTAGTGAGGAATTAGAGAGCAGCTACTCTTAAAAGATTACACTGGTGGAAGCTGCTTGAGGAGGCCAGGAACCAGTAATGGGTTGTCGCGCCGATTGAAGAAGAAGGAGCATAGAGGATTTTACGAAGGATTTACTAGTAAGTTAAATTTATTTTACTTTAAATAAAATACTAATAGTTTATTTTTCTATAAACTAACATTTAAATAAAATATACAGAAAATTGTACCATATGCTGTTCCTTGTAAGGTTTGATCCGACCCGCGAGACATTTAGAAAAACCGAATTAAAAAAATAATGTATATATTACAATACTTACTCATACTTACAGAATCAAGTTAGCGAGCAAGCCGAGTGGCGGCGATCATCAAAGAGTGAGGTGGCAAAGGCTTTGATGTTTGCCGCCTCACTGGCGGTGCAATAAAAGATTATTTATTGGTTCTCAATTGTTCTACCCTAGACGATTCTAGATCATTCCTTCATTTTGCCTATATAAGTGGGTGGAAGACCCGAACTTTAGTTCAGTTCTATTTAAGTTACCGAAGTAGAACTTCGACAAGGGATGTCCTAATGAACTGTTAGTGCCGTCAATTTGCTTTGTGACTTTGTGTGCATCTTGTGTGCTTACTAATTATATTTTGTTATTAAGTTTATCGACCGAAATGTAAATGAATATGATGTCTTGTGGAAAGAAACGAAAAGTAAATGCAGAGGGTCGCCGGTTTCAAGCAAAATGGACTGAAGAGTTCTTGTTATCTTTCACAATGGTAAGCCTAGTTGTTTGCTGCTTAATGAATCCATTTCAGTGATGAAAGAATTCAATACAAAGAGGCATTACTCAACTAAGCATCCTATGCTGCACTCACTGACCGGACAAATAAGGAAAGACAAAATCTTACCGCAAATTATTGCATGATAATGTTGTGAAAGCTAGTTTTATATTTATTTCAGAATCGGCAAAGTCATTAAAACCATTCGCCGAAGGGGAATTTATCAAGGAGTGTATTTTAGAGGTTTGCAGTGTTTTGTGTCCCGAAAAGAAAATTGAATTTGGAAAAATTAGTTTGTCAAGACAAACTGTTGTCCGACGTATAGAAATGATGGCTAATAATATAGAAACAACATTGACTGACCGTATGGCTGGTTTTGAATCACTTTCCATAGCATTAGACGGAGCACCGATTTGTCCAAAACAGCTCAACATTTTTAATAAAGTTCAAAAGGTATTCACAAGTTTTGACTTGCTATGGTCAAAATTAGTTGGTGTATGCACAGATGGTGCACCTTCTATGGTCGGCTTACGTAAAGGATTCATCGGAATTTTGAATGAAAGAGCAACTGAATTAAATGTGTAAAAAGATGATTTGATAGTCCTTAATTGCATTATCTACCAACAGAACTTGTGTTATATGTCCATTCGACTCCACAAAGTTATGAATGTGGTAGTAAAAACCATCAATTTTATTCCATCCCAAGACTTTAACCATCGTCAGTTCAAGGTATTTTTGGATGAAATATCAGCCAAATATGACAACATATGATATTATTGTGAAGTCAGATTGCTAAGCAGAGGTAAAATGCTGAAACGGTTTTAAGAGCTTAGAAATAAGATAGTATATTTTATGCAAATAAAAGATAAACCATTATCTGAATCCAGTAATCCAAAATGGATATGTGACTTAGCATTTCTGGTCGACCTTACAGGCTATTTGAATGATTTGAATTTGAAACTTCAAAAATAAGGACAGTTAGTAAATGATTTGTACAGCCATTTGAAAGCGTTTCAGAAAAAAATCCGTTTGTGGGTTGCACAGATGCTGTCTGGTAACAGTTACCGTTGCACCACGCTCTCTGCGTATAAAGAACTCAAGTTACTGTCGGAGCAATTTTCGAAAAGATTTAGCGATTTCAAAAACATGAAAGACTGTTTCAATTTATTTGCTACTCCAACAAAAAGTAATGTACAAAATGCTGTAATACACATGCAAATGGAGTTGATCGTGATTCAAGAAAACTCACTCCTAAAATCTAAATTTGAAGACGTGGAGTTGTGCGATTTCTACAAAAATACCTGAAAGAAGACCATTTTCTGCAGCTGAAAAAATTCGCAAGAAGATTGATTTGTGCGTTTGGCAGTACTTATAAATAGTTCTTTTCAATGATGAAAGTTTTTAAATCAAACCATCGTATAAGGTTGGCTGAAGATAATTTCGAAAATTCTTTACGTTTTTGTATCAGTGGAATTAATCGATCATCGATGGATTAATTTCCCAAATTTGAGCTCAGGTGTCTCATTGATTTCGGTGTCGCTATTTAACTTTCGTAGTTTGTAATAATTCCGAATTTCACGATTTAATTATAATGTTGTACCTATTTTATGATTTTATTATCTGTTATTTTAATAAATTGTATTATAATAATGATGTCATTATATTTCATGTCTGACATCTATCATTAAAATTATGAACATTACTTTACAACACTACTTTTACACTCGGCCCGCGCACTTATTTGCACATTAAAGTTTGGCTCACAACATGTCAAAGGTTGCCAAGACCTGATCTAGACAAAGTTTGGCTCACAACATGTCAAAGGTTGCCAAGACCTGATCTAGACAAAGTTTGGCTCACAACATGTCAAAGGTTGCCAAGACCTGATCTAAACAAAGTTGGGCTCACAACATGTCAAAGGTTGCCAAGGCCTGATCCAGGCAATTACAGTGCCCAGTAAAGAACCGGATTTATTAGCGTCCGGATACACATAAAATGTTAATTTAATTCGTTTATTATTATTTCAAGTACTTGTTAATATTATTTCTTTAATCTCCCATTCAATTATAAGTGATTGTGATGTGTCACTAATGCCTTCGTGCCTGATTTTATTTATTTCTGCAAACGACTGCGTCACCTATACTTAGGGAATAAATAAATCCATATTGTTTCATCATAATTAGCAACAAAGTATTCTGTTCTGTTTTTATAAAGTGTTCAAGACAATTCTTTTTGTTAAACAAAATTTATTCTCTTTGTACTAACTTGGTACTTTTATCTATAATAATCGACATTAGTGAAAATAATGTAACAATAACAAAAAAAAAAAAAGTACATTAGTGAAATCTGGGTTGAATACTACAGGTTCATTCTAATGATGGGAATTAAATGTTTGATATAGTTTTGCAAACTAATGTTTTTTTGGAAATAAAAAAAAATTAAAAATGACCAACATTATAAAATTAAAGGGTTCATATCTTAGGAAATAAGAGTGTGTCAATTCTATTTATTTCTATATAGTCGATCTCTGTTGCAACATTTCATGTCAAATTTATTTCATGTCGAACCTGTTACTACAGAACTTGCAGTTGCGCTATTTCAAAATAATTTGATTTATTTAATATCTGGTTATATCCTTAATGATATGAATATTAAATTATTTTGCAATAATTCTTTTTATAAATTTACATGCTCTGAGTTATTTATTGTTTCCAAAAATAGTCTAAGCCGGTATATCTGTACAATAAAAGCGGGTATGTACCTGTCTGTAACATTTCATCCACTAACCTATTCACATGTTTATCTCAAAGCCTATGTTGCGGCCAACACATCGTTTTAAAATGAAAGATCGATTGTGTAACATATGTTTTTATCGTGTTAAAAGGAGATGTTCTCTTTTGTTATGCTGTAAGAAATAAACGATTTTTTGAGTATCTTTGTGCGCTCACACATCGGCTGTTATGCTTCTTCAATCTACTTAGTCTTAGTAGCAACGTCGGCTCATCCTCCAAGAGAACAAGGCGGACAGACGTACGTCTTTTCAAAATCTACTTTCACTAGGTCAATAACCGCAGTCGGGGCCCCATCAATCACCCACGGTGATATAAAAACTTTTTTTCCACTTTTGTTCAACATTCATTTAATTTTTGTAATAGTTTTAAGTTTGCTTTATTCTTTTTTTTTCCTAGTTTGTATATTTTTCTATATTTTGTTTTCCTTTATTATATTCACTTATTTTAAAATACAACAACAACAAAATTTGGGTGTTCCTTTCTTTTGTTTCCATTTTTATTCACGGTAGCTAGCCCAACCGGTTCTTTTTGAACTCCTACCCGCCGTAACAGCCTATGAAGGAAAATTATTTGTGGTGGTTTACCTTACGCCATAAATATGAGAAGGGTGGGTTTCAAAGCTGTCATTAAAAAAAAAAAAAAAAAAAAAAAGAACGGTTTAAAAATATTATTCTTAATACTTACAATTATTGAAAAAAAAATTTCAAACAGCCGCCATTTTTTATTGCCCCTATCTATACTTGGTAGACTCATCAATTTTGACTGTTAATTATACATAGTTTTCATTAAAGTAATCAAAAATTGGGGTGAGACAACTGCCTTTTTTTCTTCCCGGCTCTTGTACTAAGAGACTTTATAGGATTGGCATAGGGTTCTCTCATTCAGTATAGACGGAAAGATCAGCTTTTTGCTCTATAAATGCTCAGATAAATGGGATCTCTTGAGCTCTGCTCTACCCCTCACACGTGGGTGATAGAGTGGGCTCAGGGATCCTCAGGTTGATTGTGTAAATATTGTATATATTATTTTATCGTTATGTTATTTTATTTATTTATTTTTCATACAGATAGTTTGATTATGTTCATCTTGTCTATTCCTTTGTTTGTATATATTTTAAGTGAGTTTTTTATTTTTTATTTTATTTTTTTTTATT
>NW_027112225.1:29963-31972 GCF_000696795.3 Halyomorpha halys | reverse complement strand
TTTTATAATATTATATTAAGAAGAAATTATATATTGGCTCCTCAAACTATTAATTCTGAAAGAGGTGAGAAGGAATTTTAATAATTTTGTTATTCTGCCTTGTTTTCAGGTAGATAATTCTGGTCCTTAGTTCGGGACGTTCATCGTAAGGCTTAACAGTAGGAGAATACATTCTTCTAAACGTTATCCCTAGTGACTATGTTATTTTGCAGTTTAGGAAACGAATATGCTGGCGAAAAAAACCGTCACGAAAACAACCAGATTTCGCAATGCCGCGTTTAAAAAACAGAGTTGCCTAAAACGTATTCAGCGGGAAAAAAAACAAGAAGCAAAGGACTAGGATTAAGGCGTTGATAAGGAAATATTACCTTCCGATCTTGCAGAAACAGAAGCTGCTGCCAACTATATATTATTATCAGATTACGATTACCAGCACGCAAAGGACCCAAAAAAACGTTAGTGGCTAAATTAGGGTCAATGAAATGAGCTGCATGCTCTGGTTTAGAGGAGATTTAGAAGTAATTTTATTTAATTAAACGGACCAAATAGACCAAAATTTTAATTATATCGGGTTGTAAGAAGGTCAGGCCGCGGAAAAACCTCAGTTACCAGATTTAAAAAATAAATAAGTAGAACAAAAAATATCTTCATGGATGTATATAAGACTACGCGTTTTCATTCGTTGGAAAAGTTAGGAAACAAACTGGTAAATAAATAAAAAAATATATAATGAACCTGGAGACAATGAATATTAAACGGATAAAGAAAAATCAAAAAATACCAATCAGAATCCCTGTTTGTGATTCCTTGCGGTTTTATTCGCTTGAAAATAAGCAAGATTGGATATTTGAGAATACCAATAAATTGTCAAATGCTGGGAATGAAAATGCAGAGAAGTATGAAATGATTAAGATTTTAGAGGTATTTGGGTAACGTGATTTCATAACTTAATGGCCCAAATAACGCAACTAAATTACTATTGAAAGAAGTTATAGTTAGGATACCGATTATGGACTTCAGTGATGTTAAGAATACCAATTTGGTCATCGCAGCACTCAGAGCTGGAAACTGTTAAAATGTCTAATCTAGTTCTGCGAGTTTTACAAATTTTTAAAGTGTTGTCATCAAGTAATGTATAATATAATAAAAGAGTTTTAATAAGAAATATATATTTAAATTCCAATATCAAATGCACCCAATCCAGGTTTCAAGTCCAGCGTACTATAGTCAATGTTACAATAAAATTATTGTATGATGCAGATAGTTTCGAGTAAGAATGATTTAAGTTTTGACAACATTCTATCTCCCCCTCCACCCTCAAAAGTTTATGTGACAGTTGCCCCGAGGTTTATTGTAAACAGGCTATTAGTGTTCCGGCTATGCCCTTACCCATCACTACTGGCCCTCGAAACCAGAGGCTCCCAGAAGTGGTGGAATACTGGAGTCCTGCCTTACCATCAACACTTGGGTGGCAGTGCGCGGTTCGGGATTACGTGGACAAAATGTAAATAAGCATGATTGTAAATAAGCATGTGTTCAAGATGATTTATTTTATTCTGAATTTTTTACTATAGTTGATTTTTATATATTTTTCCTTGTTAATATTATTATTATTATCTACTTGAGTTTTTACTTTCTTATTTTATTTCTTATACTTTTTTTGTTTTTTAATTTGCTCTTTATCTAATATGAACATATGGAATCATTCAGTACTTATATCCTTTATGCTTATTATCCTTGAATGTGGCAGATTTTATTATTTCAATAAGTTACAAAAAAAAAAAAATAAAATAAATAAATAAAAATAATTGGAAACTGTCAAAACATGAACCATTCTTACTCAAAACTATTTGTATCAATCATTTTACTTATTGATAAATACAACAATCTACCACAAGTAACAGTGACAAATAATCATTCATACTAAAATTAAAAAAAAAATAAATAAGTGAAAAAAAATTACATAAAAATAAATAAAATCTCTCTCTCTCTCTCTCTCTCTCTCTCTC
>NW_027112225.1:26215-27953 GCF_000696795.3 Halyomorpha halys | reverse complement strand
ATAATCCCAATCTACCGTTATCCATCCCTACAATCCTCCTCGAAGGTTGAAACGGCAGTGGCCCAGAGACCTACTATAAATAATTATATTGGAGTTTCGGTAATAGTATTAAAAATAAGAATTTTTCCTAACTAAAGTCTTGAGCCTCTGCGGCTAGTGCCCTCACTCAATCCTATGACCACTGACTGGCGTTTGAGAGAGATCTTATGGTGTCAAGCTGTTTCCGTCACAAGTGGGGGGAGAGACAATCTCGGTTCGGAGTACCCCTGGCTGAATGTAAATATCGTAAGGAATGGATGTGTTTAGGATGCTATTTTACTTAAGATTTATTTCAATTTTTTGTATTTACTATTTCTTAATTTGTTATCATTTCGTATATACTTTTGTAAATATGCGGTGAAAGTGTTCTCCGACCACTATTACCACTGTCTGTAAAAATATGGAAGAATGTAATATTACACAATAAAATAATAACAATAAATTGAAGGAACAACAAATACATATTGAAAATGGAGAATAAAGACAAATGAAGACATTTGTCAGAAGCTAACATCAATTTTTTCATATTTGTTACAACTGCTACTAGTCTGGTCAAAGAGTAATTAAGAATATTATTCATTATTCCCCTAAAAACCGCTGCAACTTCGGGGGTTATTTTATTATATATTATTATGAGAATAATATAACTGTTTACGAGGCTGAATTTTTTCCTGGAATAAATTTATTAGAAAAAAATACAAATAAGATATATAAGAGAAGTAAAAAATTGTAACTTCACACAGATATACAACCAACAATTTCATTCGATGAGAATAACATACCACCGCTTGTTAATTATAATTAAATTTAACAGAATTTTAAAAATGTATGTTTATACATATATACAACCAAAGATTTGTTTCGATGATTTTCACCGATTTTTATATTTTTGGTTGTGCCGAAAATGAATTCCGTTGTCTGCCATAAAGTGTAGATTTATCACAATTCCACGATATGTAATACCAGTTTTATAGCAAAAAGAAGTCATCAATATCTTTCATAAGTACAAGGGTACACAACTGATTAAATTTTTTTATGTTGTCAACAAGACGTTAAATTAAACCAAATAGCACAAACAGGACTCTTTTGGGTACAATTGAATTTGAGATATAAAATAATGTATTTATGATTATTTAAATATATTTTAGTGACTTATAATTTACCTTCAAATATTACTAATGTATAATTTATAGTTAGCATCAGAAGCAGACAAAATTCGGTGCAAAGTAATGACACTATTGGTTATATTACTTACTATAATTTTAAAAACTTATAATAAAAATATTTTTTAAATTTCCCATTACTACTCTCCTTTGAATTTTAATATTTTCAAATAGAAATAATTATTTTATGATAAGTTGTTATTGGAGAAAACCGGAATTATTTATGATTAAAATTCTGTGACTAGTTTTTTTTTTTCATAAACCTGTTCGGAACATTGCTCTATTTATTAATATCTATAAACGTGACATAAAAAAGAAAAAAAATTGTTAGCTCGACCTCGATCGCTGACTGCTAACCATGACATTTCCACTTCTAGCTCTGCAACTGATTGCAAGTGGACTGCGCCTCATGTATGTACCAAATTAATTATTATGAGAAATACTTATCCTTCCAGGATACTAGATATAATAAGTTTTGCTGCGATAGAAAACGCTCCAAATTAAGCCAATCAATTTCCATTCGGTTGGCTACATCA
>NW_027112225.1:19970-25100 GCF_000696795.3 Halyomorpha halys | reverse complement strand
CAACTCTATTATTAATGGATGTGATGAAAATGGATCTTTTTTTGAGATTTGAGGGCAGATTCCAAGTCAGAACAGATGACCGAGCGGGGGCAGTTTAGAGGGATATTGCAAACTGCGCGATTGATTCCGAAGATTTCTGCAATGTACACCGAACAATATGGTTGTAGCGAGAATAAGAGGGTGTGATTATCTGAAACGACAGCAGTGCCTACTCCTTCGACTGTTTTGTAACCATCTGTAAAAATGAAGTTCCAATCGTGGTGGTTAGTTTTAAATTGACTGAACTTTTTAATGTAATAATTGGGAGTAAACTGCGGCTGAAGTAATTATTTTTGACTGTTGGGATTGGTAACAACCATGGTTCTACTTGTGGAGGATATTGCTTCATTACATTTGGAAATGGAGTGAGATTTGGGTGAGCAATATATTGTAAGCATCGGTTAGGAAAGGAAAGACGAGTATTTAGTGCATTATGTGCGAAGATTTGATTATCAAATGAAGAGAATAAATTATTTAGGGGGTGGTTTGGTTTAGATATGATTCTGGAGTAATATTTAAGTGCCAGAATTTTTCTTTTAACTAATAATGGTATTTCAGATGCTTCCACGTGTAAACTACTTGACGGGCTGGAGCGGTAAGCGCCAGTAACTATTCTCAAAGCAGCCTTTTGAATTCGACATATAAAAAAATTCATTCAGAGAATTAATAAATAAAAAATCACCCTAAATAAAAAAAAACAAAATGGTAAGATCATGTTGTAAACAAAAAATAAACTTATAACTATTATACATACATTAAAAAAAAATACCGAAAGAAATCTTAGAACTTAATATTCTTGAATGATAAAACATTAAGTATGATCATTAATATACAAGTAACCATTATATTATACCATTTAAATTATTAATGAGGGTTGAAAAAAATTAAACCAATAAATAAATAAAATCCTTGGATTATTTTTCAAAGAATTTTTGAAGCGGTTCATTAATTTCTTTTTTTATCCTGGCACCCTTCTTGGGTTAAAAAAAATCCCTTTTTTAATTTAATCTCGATACTTAAAATGTAGTCGATCTGTGCGGAAGATTAAGCACAGTAAGACATAGCGTAAAGGAATCTGAGAAACAAATTGATCTTTATATGCAGGCATATGCGCGGTTAAACCAGAAACGCCATCTTTAAATGATAGTTTTGATATGGTACCGATGCGCTCGATTTTCTTGATTATTACTCAATTTATGCTTAGAACCATGGATGCATGATAGTATCGCTAACTGCTCAGTAGTAACTCTGAAGAAGACGAAGATACCATTAACTTCTTGGGAACCTGTTACATGTATAGTGAAATTAGAATAAACTGTTTCGGGCAGCAGACTTACTCTCCAGAATAATTATTCAGTTTTTTAAAAGGCTCTAATTAGAGAGCGTTTAGCAGCTATACGACAGGCTACACTGAAAAGAGCTCAGTCGGTTAACATGTAACAATGCCACCATTTATTATAAGTTGGACATTATTGCTTTATTTCTTTTAACATAAATATCAGATTGTTGTTTTAAATTACTGACTAGTTGATTTTTTTTAGCATATAACTTATTTTTTTATTTTATATTTTTTAACGTTTTTTTATTTATGTAAATTTTACAGATGCTTCGACAGATATTTTTTTCCATCGTCTATGTGTTTTTAATTGTTTTTATTTTTTACAAATAAATACAATAAATAAAAAAGTTAATGTATTTCTTGTTATTATATTTTGCATCAACATGCATGAATGTGCAAAGAAAAAACAATAAAGCTTTTTATCTCAATGTATTGTACGATGGTGTAGGAAAATTGAACGTTTTCTTATTTATCTTGACGGGACTACTACTCAGTAGCTGGAGATCAATTTCTATCTCCACAAATTAACTATACTTCCTGGACAAAGTGTAAGAATGTTTTGAATGTTGAATTTTCTACAATTTAGATGAGTAACATACCATTTTTTCTCGTTTAAAATATTCAAACATTTAGGAGAAAAAAACATCTACTATTTAATTACAATAAGTTAAACAAATTAAACAAGGAAATGACTTAAACAATGATAAAATAAATTACCCAAGTACCACCATATTAAGTTCAACTTGATATTTTCGCGGTGGAAGAATCAAAAAGGAATATATCCTGTTCGAATAGAATATAAATTAAAGTAGAGGGAAGTACAAGTATTCCGTTCCGCTAATGAAACGATTGAGAAAAAAAAAATAGAGCAAGTGACTGGTTCTCTTTTTTTTTTAACTCCTTAAAGACGAAAGATGTAGTTAAAAAACCGACCTAATAGCGCAAGAAATTACTTCACTTTATATATAAGTAATTAAAACCCTAAGTAGCACACTTGTCCAACGCTTTTTTTTCCACGATCAGCTGAGACACTGCGTTAAAAACATAATTAATTTGGCAGCAGCACGTGGAACAGTTTTTGTGGTAAATAATTAACTAAACATGATAAAGCAAAAATTCGTCAGTTGTTATGCTTAGGACTATTGTCCTCTTGAGATAAACGTAATAATATACGACGCAATTTTTACTTCAAGTCAGTAAATTTGGGTAAGTATTTCCGTACCTAAATTTTACATGTTGACAGCAATAAAAAACTAAGTAATAAGTTTAGCAATAAAAAACTGTACTTAGTTTTCAATTCTGTTTTACAGTCATTCATTGTAGAAAATTGTAGAGCTTTTTGTTGGACCGAAGGAAATATTGAAGAAGGAAAAAAAAGGATTAGAAGATATATTATACACTTGCAAATCTTGGGAAGGAACCACCCATTGGTGGTACTTCAAACATTAATTTAAATTAGAAGGTCCCGTGGCCATCTTCTTTTCAGACGCCTCGGAGGATTATCAGTGATGGTTAAGGATGAAAGATTAAGAATTAATGGGTTTGGATGGTTAAGGAGTTTGGATGGTTAAAGAGTTTGGAATGAAAAGACGCATATCTGTTTTGGGTCAAATCTGCAACGAATGGGATGTAAAGGTCTTTGTGAATGAGTTTATTTGTGACGTAATAAGGAGCATCAAGGATTTTATGTAGGATTTTGGATTGTAACGATTGGATGCGGGAAGAATTTGATGGTTTGGTAGAGCCCCAGAGCTCAATTCCATATGTCCAAATTGGTCTGATTATCGTAGTGTATACTAATTTTTTGTTGTGAATGGGAAGTTTAGAGCGTTTGTCAAGTAAGTGTTGTAGCAATCGGAATCTACGAGCAGTTTCTTCTCGTTTCAGTCTTGTGTGAGGATTCCAAGTAAGTCTCTTGTTAAGATGGAGTCCTAAGAATCGAATCTGTTCAACAGGCGTTAGTGGAGTATTTAGAAAAAATACTGTAGGACAGGAGGGCAGAGGTTTACGACGGAGAGTAAAGGTGATCTGGTGGGATTTGTCAGGATTTATTTCGATTCTCCAGTTTTTACACCATTCTTCAATAGATGTTATGTGTTATTAGAAAATTAAATAGAGAATACAACAATGTCGAGGACCCAGAATGTCACCCTGGTGTGGAAGAAATATATGAGAAACACCTAAAAGAAATAGAGCACTGAGTAGCATAAGAAGTACATATCAGAGAATGTCATCCATTTTGTGGAATGAAGCAAACTTCATAAAAAATATGTTTTTTTATAAAAAATGCACTTATTTATACAAAAAGCCAAAAAATTAATTGAAAAAACATTCAAAGGGTATGTGTATACCCTAAACACAACAAATTATTGAAACCATTTCAACTAATTAATAATGAATTTCAGCTATAAAAAAACAATTTTTTTAATACATAAAGTCGATGTATTTTTGACCAATACGTGGTATTTGACATTGGTGGTCAAGTTTAAATAAATATATTCCTGTTTCTATTGCATCTTACAAGGGAACAATTACAAGAATCTATAATATCATTTTTTTTTTTTTCGTCCCGCAATGAAGATGACAGGAATTCTTGACCTTTCGAACCTTTAATGTTTTCATCAAATCTTCTAAAGTCCATTCTTCAGTATGATATTGGGTAGTTGAAACATCTTCTGTTAAAATTAATCCAAAAAAGACAAAAATGTATCTTTTCACGGCTGAGTTAGGACATTAGAACATTACCTAATTTCACTCTATACCTGCTAGTATCACAGTATAATATTTTATAAAGAATATAATATTTTAAACGTATAATAATGTTTTAATAATAACTTTTAATATATTAACGGAAGGGAGTGGCACTTGCTGCAGTTATGTGGTCCTTCACACCCAGACATTGAAAATCAGGCAATTACGTGGTGAAATAAAAATAAATATAGATACATTATTGGAATGATTTCAAGGCTTTTTGATAATCGACTCACATTGTTTCCGTATTTATAAATATATATTTGGTAACTTTTTATTTTTTTTAGTAGATAATAAACAAATATTTTTTTAAGAAATACAAAATTCAGTTGTTTTCAACAAAATGTCAATGTGAAAACTTATTAATTTAACAATTTCTTCTGATAGTAGAAAAAAAAATTTTTTCCGCCTTAATTAAAACAATAAAATATTCTTTATAACTACAACAAGTGGCTTCCCTGTAATGATAATTTTTTCAAGAAGATAGTAATAACACCATATCTAATAGCTTAGGCAAATAACTATGCCAAATGGAAATTAATATATTCCTTATAGGATTAAAAATTATATTCCTTTCCTAAACGAGTCAGACAGACATATGGCAGTCCTTAACATGCCACCATCCAGGAGTCCAAGTTTAACGTTTGTAAAAATGTCATAAAGTATTAATTAAACGATCTATTCATACCAAATATGGTCAGAAAAAGTATGAATATTAATCGTTTACTTTTATGTAACTGACAATAATACTTTTATGTCCATTACTGCTAAACTTGTCTATTTTTTTCATCTACGAAACGAGGCATATAATATCCAGTCTGGATTGCTGCTCGTATGATCTAGTGCAAGTCGTCCTTCGGCTCACGGCTCCAGTTTCTTCTATTTAAGTCACTCCCATAATTTTATATATTCAAGTTTTAATAACTAAATGCATCAAGGTGACGAAAAATGAATACTGACAACAGTTTACGTTTGTGGAAAAGCCTTATGAAAATGCTTTT
>NW_027112225.1:10750-19910 GCF_000696795.3 Halyomorpha halys | reverse complement strand
ATATATGAATAACTTATTGCGAGGATAGGTTTGATTGGGCCATCAGTAGCTGAGGGAGTTCAGACGTAGATTTTTGCAACCTCGGAACTACTGTGACGCCGGTTTTCGACTTCTGTAGTGGTCCCATGAAATTAAAACATACCCCTCCTCCCTAAAATCCCATAAATCCCTATGTGTCAGAAATGACCAGGAAGGGAATCATAATAGAAAAAAAGGATGGGCTTGATCATTAGGACATCTGAGGAACTATTTTTCAAACAAAAAAAAAATTTTCAAGAATCACAAATGGCATTCTTAATTGTAATTTTGCAGTTATACGAATAAATAAAATTTATTAAGTATTATGCACGTAACATATTATAATTTATCATTTGAAGCCTTTTGAATCAACATAAAATACCGAAAAACCAAGGAAAAGACAAATGGGAAAATTTAAATAAAATCTTAGTACGAATTTGAAAAAAAGGAATAGGTTCTTCCATTTTCGAAAAAACTCCTCTTGGATACTTTTTACAGGCCTTTCAACATTATCTGTCACTTCCATAAATAAAAATGTTATACATCCGTGGGTTATTTCAGAGTGGTTCTAAGTACACTTCCTCTAGATTTACGGAAAACACTATCGAAGGTTCCTCCTTTTAGGAAAATTTTCATTGATTTTTTTGACTGATCAGATTTACGTATACATTCTAAATCTATTCAGTCAAAAAGTTTTATTTTTTCTTGGTACTGGGTCTTGGTTATACTGGATACGATGTATAACTTAGGTCTGATAAAATTTGGAAACTTTCGCCATAAAACTACAGATCTATTTTCAGTTCTGGAAGCTTGAAGCAAAAATTATTAAGTATCAAGTAGCGTATTCCCAAAAGTTCAGCAGGGTCACTATCAATGAGGGAACTATCAACATGTTAATGATTACAACCGTTCTTTAATAAACTAAGAATGAATCGAAAAACGAGAGTTCTTTTTCTCTGAGAAGATGCAATATAGCAATATTATGTAATATGTTATGAGAATGGTAATAGTAATGACACCGTGTGGTATTAGAAAACAGTTATTTTCCCTATTCTCATTTTTATTAATTTTTTAATAAAATACTTCTTATATATCACTAATTTTTATATTTAACGTCTAATGAATATAATTTAATCACGTGTTAAAATTCTATAAATTGTTTCGGTTGCCATGGTGAAATAAAAACACTGGCTAAATCTGTGTAGACAAGAGGTGTTACGATTGTCATGGGAAAAACAAAACGGGAGCGATATGTTCAGACGAGTGGGATTTGTTTTGTGAAGGCGACAGTTGGATTTTGAACACGTATGTTCAGACGAGTGGGTTTTGGTTTTGGGAAGGTACCAGTTTGATTTACGATTGTTCAATGTGAAGTGGTAATAGTTTAAAGATCCTATTTCTTTACTGTTTGAACCGAAATAGCACCATATGAGAAATGTCATCGTATGTGTTTTTTTCAAACTTATGGTGTTCTACTTCAAATTCAAGACAACGGTCATTAACATAGAAGTGGGGATATAGTGCAGTGACGTTTCTTCAGCACGTCCTGGATAAAAGAGCTGTATCAGGTGTCATCCTAAAACGTCTGGGGAAGGTGAGACGGGAAGGAAATATCAGACATTATGTTCTGCCAGGAGTGCACCCAAGGACTACGTGGGGTTTGAATTAAATTTTATTTTGTTTTTATTTTATATTCACTTTTATACTCTTTTGGATAATAATATAAATATAGTTATTAAGGTTAAACATTTAAGTTAAGGTTAAGCATTTAAGTTAAGGTTAAGTTAACCTATAAGTTTTAATTGTTTTATTAATTGATAAGAATTCTTTTTTTTTTCCCTTTTTCATTCTCTGTATATATATTTCTTATTATTATTAAACTTTCGTACATATAGTTCTGCTGTTCTTACTCTGCTTTCAACTTGTTAATTTACTTATGTTTTTTTTTGTTGTTGTTTACGGAATATTACGATAATTCAACAGGTAGGAAGTAACACCCCTAGGTTTTCTGTTATCTACATGTAAAGGTATTTGCTGGTGGTCATAATTCAACAATTGTTTATATAAGGGTATATTTTAGTTATATTGTGGGGATAATCCTTTGGGGATTTCGTTGTTTCTAAGAAAAAATAATGTGGCGCCTAAGGAGTAATTTATTCTTTATTGTTTAGTCTTTTTTTTCCTAATTATATATATATTTTTTTATTTTCCTTTAACTCACCCCCTTCTCCACTGAGCGTGGGCAAGTATAAACGATAAATATATAACTGAGGTTGAATCAAAATTTGCGGTTATATATTATATGTTCTTTCTAACAACCATGTTTATCTAACGGATTATTTTATTATGTATAAAAAACACATTGAATCACCAGATCACCACAGTTCCGATTACAGATCCAAATTTACTGGGCCATTATCAGACTAACATTATCATCAAATTCTTCTATGAACTGAAGGCCAGTGTAAAACCTCTTTTCCGTAGAATCGTTTTCCCCTAAGACCTGTGAGGTGGCTATGCACTGCCCCTTGTTCACCTTTACAACCATAGAGAAGAGCCCTCTAAGCAGTGAACCAGATGAGCTCTTGGCTTTATAAGTCAGAAGGCATTGGAAAGACATACGCACATACAATAGTATATCTCGCTGCTTTTCTTAAATAGCGGCAAATCTGACAAAAATGTATTTTATTTTGTGTATGAAGTTTCCAGGTATTAATTTATAAAATGAACTCTAATAGCTTTAGGAAAGTCTGTAGAACAACCTCAGTAAGTAAAGTAATCCCATTCAACGGTACTATCTTTGGAATAGGTCCAACTTTAAATACAATCAAAACTTCTTTTGTCATCATTCACGAAAAGCTGCGATGTGTGGTTAATAAATGGAAGTCAAGCTGGATATTTACTGTTCAGGTGTAAGTATAAACCAAATTTAATACAGGGTGAGACAGCGGTAGCAACTATATTATTTTAATAAATATTAATTTTAAAAAGTGATAGACTCATTCACAAAGACCTTGCAGAGTTGGCCCAAAACAGATATGCGTCTTTTCATTCCAAACTCCTTAACCATCCTAACCCATTAATTCCTAATCTTTCATCCTTAACAATCCTTGATAATCCTCCGAGGCGTCTGAAAAGAAGATGGCCACGGGACCTTCTAATTTAAATTAATGTTTGAAGTACCACCGATGGGTGGTTCCTTCCCAAGATTTTCAAGTGTATATGAAACATACAACATATTTACTTATTGTATTATTTTGTATAGTTGTAAATTACATTAAATAAATAAATAAAAAAAAAAGTGATAGGAGGCAATGGCAGTTATTGAATATCCAAATAAAAGAATAATATCTTGGGTTGTAATAAAAAATGAATGTAATCGTTTCACTCTAAAATTCAATACAAACCATACTTCTATTAAATATATTTTAATAATAATATTTTAATATTATATAATATTTTATGTTAAATCAAGTTTTTTTGATCCATAAAAACTGGATACATTGTAAAAATAGAGCTCCCGGTCTCTGTATTTAAGATTTTTTATCTATAATTGTAAGCATGTTAAAATTAAAAACCTACAATTATGTAATTATTCAATATTAATTATACAACAATTAGCTGACTATTTATGGAAAATTAAATATAATGGTACACCATGCGAAATGAAGGACCTGTTTCTGAGAACGACGAAGACTGTTTGCTACGTTCGTGATGTCACTTTCACTCCTCACCTTGACTTTGCAATGCCCCTAACCTCGTTAAGATGTTAAAGATCGAACGTGCCTCTAGTTCTATTGTAATCTATATCGATATCAATCTGGCCTGTAATCATTTTAACCTTTAGAAAGAAATATATTTCGTGCCCTGTTTTATTTATTTATATTTTATTAAGATAATTATCGAATTCACTTGATAAGCGGTCAGCGACATTTACTCAAGAGAAATTATGCAATGGTCCTGTCGGTTTCGCCTGATGTAACCCACATGCCTATCCTATGTAATTAGAAGCAGAATTCGTTTAGTAGCTTTTATAGGTGTCCTTCTTCTTTTTATTCCTTTACCCTCCACACCATTTTCTTCACCAACTTCTTTTCCATTACATAATTACGTTTTGGATTGGAATCCCTTTCTGTAAAGGTATACTAACGGACACAATAGTATTCGTCATTTTTATAATGAATCAAGAAAATAAACATTTTTATAACTTGAAAGATGGATTATATAGAATACTAATAAGTTATAAAGGTGTCTAGAATGAAGAAAAAATTATTTTTGAATGCTAAATATAGCTAATTTGGACCTTCAGCAGAGAAAGGACTGACCACAAAGGAAATAGACATTAGATATTGGCTACAATAAGATCAAAACTAACTGAGCGGTTATCTCAAGGCAAACGACGCAAATTTGACACATTTCCTTTTCCAAAAAGTATCAACACTGGTCAAATGCTATTTAAAATAAAACAAACCACCATCCTATATTTATATGAAGGCTAAATGTGGGTTTCTTTAAAATAAAGAAAATTATTTCGATTAGTTTTATAATTGCCAAGTTTTATCTTTCTTTTTTCCCTTGTGTTAAAAAAATGAATATTTAAAATATAACTGCTAGTGTCCATCTGGAATGACGTTCTTCTACTAACTAGATGAATTGTAACTTATGTACTTCAACTCGCAAACAGTTTCGGATTTATAAAGTGATGCTGCCTTGTGTACTATGACGCTCTTTATCACAAATACTTTATTTGATTGCACATGTCAGACGGCAAATAGAAGACTTAATTAAGAGTAAAATGTTTCCCGACTGATTTTTATTCTTTATTTTTTTTTTTGTATTCTAATGCAGATATTTAAAAGACCAGGTATTATTGGGAATTTTGCCAGATTAATACCTCATATAATATATCAATAATACTTTATACATACATTCCGTATTTATAATAAGTTCAAACAGAATTTATACGCCATACTGTGAGACGAGTCTCTATAACATTGACCAAAATATGCAATTTCTATACCGATCTTAAAACATACTCGTTCTTTAGGCTTTGAAGTATCAAAGTCATTTTTTGAACAATTCCAGACCGTTTTAATCACAAAATTTTTATTTATGAGCTGAACTGTTGGACACTTGAAATTATATTTTTGAAATATATTTTACTCAGTTACCTGTTCAAGATCAGGTACGAATACCGCTCTCTGTGGTAGCTTTGCTAATCTGAATTTTCAAACAATTACAGCGAGTAGTGACATGTCAAAAAGCGCCCGGAATTGGAGAATTGGAAAGTGTTCATGCCGTTTTCCAATTTCAGGCGTTTTAACAATATTTCTCGATTAAACTGTATTAAGTCTCATCTTCCCATTTTAGGCAAATATTTCAAGAGTGTTAGAGGACTGTCGCTCTCTGAGGGTTTTAGTAGGGCGGGTCCGGGCAGGAAGGATTGCCTTTTTTGTGTTATGATCTCTTGTGAGATTTTGAGGAGCGTATAGATTTACTTTTGCAAATTATATTTATTAAGTATTGGTATATTTTCAGATGGTGTTAAAACCAAGGAAAACAAATCTAGAATAATTAGTACATCTGGTATTTGGTAATTTATTTCCGAATTTATATTTGTTTTGTTGATTTATTTTAACTCAAGAAAAAAACGTTTTACTGGAGTAAATTGACTTCGTGGCGCGATATAAAACGGAAGTGTTAGAGGGAGCAATGCTTGTTTATTCTAGCTGGTAAAAGTTTATATTGTAATAGGGGAGTAGGAACTTAACAACCCCGGCAGTGCAGTGAGTTCCCTTTGTGACACTCTTCTTTTATAATATAAAAAAAAATTTTGCGTGAATTTAGGAAATAGCTGTTTTATTGCAATTATGATTATTATTTTGACTAATATTTTCTACCTTAAGCTATAGCTATAATCATTATTAATAAACTTTATTTCTAGAAGTTCCACTTCTGTTGGGCTGTCCAAGAACTGGTACAGTATTTTTATGTTTTAACATTTTAATGTAAAATGTTATTAAGAAAATTCTTAATTAATACTCGCATTGGAAAACGTAAATATAATACTCCTTTTATTATTAGGGCAACTTTGCAATTTAGGAAGGGAGGGAACTTAAGAAAAAACATAATAATAAACAATACCTCAAACAAAAACTTTTTTTATAAAACCGATATGATGCTACTTTACTAAAAATAATAATGTATTAACTTATCATACTTAGTATATTAACTGGCTAAGTATCTTAAATATTCCCAATTTTTAATTTATATCTAAAAAAAAAATTTTAGAAGGTTTTCGCTTCACGTTTATTAATGTTATTGTTTTTCAATTAGGCTAGTTTAGGATTGAAAATATAATAATAATATTCTTTATTCATTCTGGGACTGATCCCATTAGAATATTATTACAGGTGTCAGAATTATGCTTTAGAGCCTTAGAGTAAAACACAAAATTTTGAAAATAAAAATGAAATTATAAACCATCATAAGTATAATTATAATTATTTATTTGATGAGGTAAAAAATAGACAATAATAATTCACAGAATATATAAAATAAAAATAGAACAAATAAAATAAAACTATATATCATATTATAAATCATAAGGTGACTAACTTCTAATAAAAAATGAAAAAAAAAAAAAAGAAAAGTAATCAATTACTATTAAAGTAAAAATAATAACATATTTACAATTTTAAACAAAAATCAGAATTATCAAATACTGAAGATAAATGAATAAATAAATAACACTGGGCGCCGTGTATTACTCCTGATTATACGATCCAGTATAACAGCGAGGCCATCTTAACACAACATTATTCCATTCATTAAATCTTGAGATGATGGAAAAGTAGTATAAGTCTGAAAAATGTGTTTTTTTAACGCTGTAGAACATTTTGAAATTCAGACTTATACTTCTTTGATCATCCTTTCTTGAAATATATCATGATAAATGAATGCATAAGGTTATACACTATTTTTTAAAAAGAAATCTAATGCTTAAACTAAAAAAAAAAACTTATCTGAATAAGAAATCCGAAAGGCTTCCTTGAACAATGCATGTTGACTGTAATCCAAACTGTTTGTCCATGGCCCAGTTTTTTTGCGCTATCCTCAATAATACTAATTACGAACAGTAGTTATAATCTAGTAAGGTTATAAAATGGTTCTGGTTCTATATTTGTTAGGTACCTACTCTTAAATTAGGCTTCAACTAGCCCGTATGTTATCTTCAATATATATATTGTGTTTCAGTGCTATAGAGCAAGCATGAAGAACGCGATTTGGTCTTCTTACAAACATTGTTGCTTATGGGAGCATAAGGGCTAACCGGCAAGAGTGTCACCCCCAATTAACAAGTTAACCATCCATGTACTGAACACTATTATCCATTGGTTGCCCCTTAGCACTCTCGACCATATTTTCATAACCCACATATTTTATTCTAAGCCCATCTCATTAATCATATTTTATAATTTACCCAAAACACGTACACCGGCATGGTTTCCGGGACTACCTAAAGTCAATATGAAAGTCGTATTGGTGACAGCGGATCCAGATAAGTTTTTATGTAATGGTAATTCATTTTTATAGCTCAACAATAATAATAAGTATATTTCGTATAATCCATTATTAGGTTTATTAATAGAAAAAAATAATAAATAAAAAATGCATGGAAGCCAGATTAGCCAACGATCCTATATAAGTTCTAGTTTGTTTTAGTAGTTGTTTTATCAGTTACAGAGCCAACAAACGTTTTATTGTAGTGTTCAGGCGGTGCACCGTATTTGTCACAAGCGTGAAGGAAACGCCCTAATTCCTAACGTGTTAAAAATGTATTTTTTATTCATTTTTTCGTTCCATAATAAAAAAAATAGTTAATATACCGCGAACAAGATATAATTTAACAGATATCATTAGCACATTAGGTGGAAGTAATAGGTGGCAATAAGGGAACATTCTAGCCTGTACTTATGTAAAAGAGAAAACAACAATGACAGCAACAAGAGACAAGGGCTAGGACAGAGGGGCTTGGCAGGGGGTGTGTTCCAAGGATCTCTCTTGTGCCCCGACATTCTCGGTTACTGACACAGCTACCTTCCGCAAGTCTCTAGGTCAGTGTCGTTGTTGGTCCCTCACCTTGCCTCCTTTCCAATCCATTATACAAGTTTGATTTTTTATAATTATTTTTATTGTAGCTAGAATAAGATCCCTTGCCTCATTGTTAGGAACATATTGAACCAAATATTAAAAACTAATAGGTATTAGCGTTACTGACCAACCTTGATCTGAAAATTACACTCACCTTCATTATACTAGTAACTATCGGTTGTATTGACATGTATATCACCTCAGTGTAATGTTATGTTTATTCCATCATCCAACCACCAATGTCGCGTTATAAAATTACTTATTTCTGTCCAAAATTATGAGGACCAATTATGATAGGAAATTGGCAAGCAGTACACAAAAGTGTGGAAGTCATTTAAAATATTCTATGTTTTTATCTTAAATTAATTCATGTTTTTGTACAAATAGAGAATATTTACGATCCAATACTAGGATCATTGAATTGAATCGTTTAATATTTATATTGTTTTTACTATTTTATTCCTTTTTACTCTCCATTTAAAATTGTCTTAATGTTATAAAATTAATTAAAAAAAAAACAAACTAAATTACAAGATTGGAATTTAGATATGTATTATGAGAGAGAATAACACATTGGTTTGCATCGCACACATTTTACCATAACACATTTTTTTTTACTCAATTATATAAATTGTTTAATAATGCAAAGTGGTAATATATGTCTTTTTCTTTTATTGTTTTTGTTGATCGATTTTTTCCGTTATATATATATTTTAACTTGGTCATTTTTTAATATTATTTTCCAATATCTCTCTAACAATATTTTCTCTTTTTATCCAATCATTTTGTTTCGTACAAAATTGAAATTTTAAGTATACTAATAATATATAAATGTAGCCATACAAAACCTAATATAGTTCCGCACATAGGTAATATATAATTATAATTTAAAACACAACTCAACAAATATTTTAACGTATGTTAAATATATACATTAAAATTAAAAAAATGATTAACAACAGATAAATGTAAAAAGTAATTAATATAA
>NW_027112225.1:0-10700 GCF_000696795.3 Halyomorpha halys | reverse complement strand
TTTTAACAATAGTTTAAGCTATAATACTTTAAATGTTAATAATTAGTTGTAATCCTACAACTTAATTACTAAACAGAAATAATAAATAATAGTATGTCTTTTATTTATGTTTTGTATTTTTTTCTATTTTCATTTAATGTTTAAATATATTCCAAATACAGATTCATATGCAACCAAAATAAGAAAATACTACGCAGAAATAACAGAATAACTGCCTGTTAGAAAAAAGGTTACGTTTTGGAAAAACCAATACAAACCCACATTTACCTTTCTTCATTCACTCCTATTGAGTTCTGGCACAAACTATGCGTTAGTTTTACCATAGCAATGTAGAACACACTGTACTAGATAATTGTATTAACTGTTTATAGTTAGTAGTCTTAAATTATACTCTGTAGATTATATTTTTTTATTAAATAGTAAATAATCCCTCCCCCTTTATTTAAAAAATAAGATAAAAAAAAGTGGGGATATATGTATGTTTAAGAAAAATACACATAAAATAAGAATAAATTAATTATGGATTTTAAATATATTAAAAAATGTTTGTGTTATAAGCAGAATAATTAGTAATAAGTGTTAATTAAATTATATTAAAAATGTAAATTAATGATAAAAAAATTATTGTTATATGATAAGGTGATAACAGAGTCCTAACCTGTTGAAGGTAGGTTCTGTTTTAAGTTGCAAATATGAATGAAAGTAGGAAGAAAAGTGTTTTATAAAAGGTTTAAATCTAGGAGAAAATTATTTAGAAAAAGTAATGTAAGCAGGAAATCTAATTTTATAATGTTATTATGATATAAATTTAATGATTAATTTATTTAAAGATGGGACAAAGGCAATTAACCTGCATTTTTAATATTTGAAAAAGGAAATGACATCAATATGAAGGTATCCTTGAGAATGGCCTGAGGGTCAAAACGTTGGAAAAGTTGTAAAGAATAAAGTTGGGAGAAAAAAAGAATCAAATTTGTTTTAAATTGAGAATAAACTAAACCATTCTCAAACAAGAATAAATGAAATAATTAATCTAACAATACGCTTTATATAAAATAAAATTAAAACATTAAATATAACCTTCATATAATTTACATAACTATCATTTTTTATTCAGCTGTCCAACCTAAATTACTAGACCTTACTTATCTGACTTTTAAAACAGACAATTATAGCGAGAGGTTGGTCGATGTACGACATGTCACAATCTCACAAGAGGAGATCATAGCACTAATAAAAAAGGGAATCCTTCCCCGCCGGACCCACCCCGCTAAACTCCCGGAGAGCGACGGCCCTATATCACTTTTGAAATATTAGCTTAAAACGGGAAGGAGAGACTTTAACATTTATATTCTATAAGTTTAATAAGGGTTGGAATATAGAGGAGGCGGTGATGGTTTTGTTGTTTGGTAATTGGGAAGGTAGCAGTACTGCTACAACACTGTTCACTTGTGGTAGGTACCTGAAGATTATTATAATAGAGTTAGCTAAGCCTAGGGAATATTTTTCTTCTTAAAGGGAATTTTATTTACTTTGCGATAGGGCAGTAGGATCTGAATCATTTTGAATAGTTTTTGAGTGATTGCTTCCTATTCATATATATTCCTACTAATAAAGAAATGTTTCTTGTTTATTAAAACCATAAAAAATATAAAAACTGTTGAGAATAGGACTATGGTGTACATTAACTTTTTGTTAGCACAATCACCTCTTTAAATATTGCCAAGCATTTACGGACATTATTTAAATGTATACACATATTCGTATAATGGTGGAAATAAATTTGTTGAATTTGAGAGCAAACATCAGATGTTTAAAAAATGGATATAATTATATCGAAAATTTTATTTCCACTCCACACTTAATGCCAACTCAAGACTCAAATATAACTCAATAAAACTCAAAAGGTTTTGGCCCAAATAAATATCTGGGGTTTTGGGATTTTTATTAATAATAATCGCATGACATTCATTTTGAAACTTTTTTAGAAATCATTAAGTACATAATGTCTTCAGTTCCTTAGAGGTCATCTGTAAGTGATATGTTGAAACTAGTTAAACTAGACCGGAATTAAGTTATTTCTCAATACTTACTTACGCCAAGGTGTACATGGACATAAAAATTTTCTTTAAATCCTGTTTTAAATGTAAATGTACCATAATTGCTAAGTACAACGACGATAAATGCAAGAACCACAAACGGGAGCCTATGATTTTGATACATTCAGTCTTAACTAACCAGCATTCAGTAGACAATAACAGTCAGAAGATCAATATAATTACCCGACTACGATGAAGCAAAAAGGAGGGTAATGTGTCTAGGGGTGTCACAGAACCTTATCATTAATTGGTTAGTAACAATTTTTAAGCAAACGGTTCAACTCAGATTATTCACTGAGATCTCGTGATTCGATTGTAACCATGTGACCTCAAAATATTGAAATTAAGTCTGTTGCATTCTTTCCGTATAGTTCTTTGAGCTCTGATTTGAGCGAACTCCACAATCGATTTTGAAGTCTGATGTCTCAAGTTACACAGAAATATACCATGAGAGTTTCAAACATTTGGACTCGAAATGTTGAAATAATATTTTATTACATTTCGCAACCTTCTTAAAATATTGAATTCTCAAACTTATTTAAAAAAGACGTAAAGCCCTGGGGTACCTCCAGCCGCAAATGCCGTAGAGAGTGGTCGTACTGATCAGGCTAAGAATAGGTCACACGAGGCTCACCCACTCCTATCTTATTTCAAAATAAACGCCTCCGAACTGCCAGTATTGCAACAATTTGACAATTAGCCAATTTTCCAAGAATGCCCATATTTCACATCACACCTCAGTAGGTTAGGATTAAACTCAAATATTTCAAAAGCCCTCAGCGGTGATGAAAAAAAGAGTAAACCTTTTCAATTTTTAAAATGAAAAGGTTTACTGACACAAATATGACATCGGACAGACAAAAAAAAACAATAACAATAAAATTTTAAAAAAATAAATAAATCAAAAAAATTAAATTAAAGCAATTTAAGAAAAATTAAATAAGGTATAAATGGCGTTGATGACCAATGATACTGATCTTGTAAGGTGGGCTTTATGTTGAATGCTGTCAGTGAAACAAAGACAGTTGCTTTCAATAAATAACGATGGTCCATGGATGCTAATATTAACGACCACAACGTGTATTATTTAGGCTAAGATATTGAACATATTTTTAGAGATATAGCTAATTTTTTCAAATGTCTAGCAATCGATTATTAAATATTAAGGTAAAATAACATTTAATTTACTATTAAAATAAATAAACATCACAGTCATTGTAATATTGGTGGAGACGATGGTAAAGTACGTTGTAAAAAATTAATTATGTAATACTTCATGTCAAACACTTTAGAATATACGGTAGAAAGTTTTTCCGCCTAACAAGCATAATTGACAGTTGTTTTGTAAGTAAAGTCATCTGTAAATAAGGTTCTAATAATGTTTTAGACATTAAATATAGTTTTATCTCATTTATTATAACTTCAAGTAGATCACTATTATCTAGTTTTGCTTGCTCAAGAAATGTATAAAACGTAAGATAATTGAGGAAATTCTACATTATTGGGGAAGAATATCATTCAGATAAAATATTGTACAAACAAATCAGATATATAATTTTTTTTTTGTGATTAGAGAGAAAACCGTTCATAAGACGAAGTGCATCTAATTAAAAGTTACAATACAGTGTGAGATTCCTACTCACTAAAAACCACCCCACGAAACTACTGTCAAGCTTTACTGCACGGAGTAGAAGGGTCATCTAACTACATCTTCTTTGTACATCTTATTTAAGCTTGGTCATTGTCTGGCCTCTTCTTTCTCGTTCTTTTACTCTGAGCCTTCTATCAATTTGCGCTGCATAGTCTGTTACAGCACTCCAAATTTTCCGGAATTGATTTTTTACCTATTTTCATTTCTAGCTCTTCTTTTTCTTGAGCGAAAACTGGACAATAGAAGAATGAATGTTCCACTGTTTCATCAACAGAATCACATGTTGGGCACGATGATCCGTCCTCCAGTTTGAAGCGGGCTAAGTAAGCCATCAAATAATCATGCCATGTAAGCAATTGAGTGAGGTAATAATATGCTTTTCCGTGTTTCCAGGATAGACGTTTGGATACATCGGGAATCATACGGTGGGTTCATCTTCCAGAAGAAGAGGCACTCCAGCGTCTCTGACATCTTTCAAGAGTCTGAATTCTCTCTTCTTTTCTAGCCAAATGGCCATCGAGCTCTTCTCGTTTTATCGGAACATCCGGCTGCGTTCATCTGCCAGCAGATCTATTGGAGGTATATCTGCGATGTCGCATACAGCAATCGTAGGATATAGTGTGAAGAGCGCGAGCGACACGCAGAGCACTTCTTCGATACCCACCAGTAGCTTTACGAAAATATGACTGCATTTGGGAGGCTGTTTCCCAGAATGGTGCTGCATACAAAAGCGAGGAACTGGGTACAATAGCCAGAAGTTTCATCTGATTCTCTCTTGGTCATCTAATATATGGCATAATCCTAGCCAATTCATTTGTCATCTGCGTTGCTCTGGTGCTAACTTTGTGTAAGTGTTTATCAGACCGAAGTCTGGCTTCAATCTGTACCTCGAGATATCTAATAGAGCTATATAGAGATATCTAATAATCTAGGCTTGAATAAGATATCGGAATCCCTGACGGTAACACTGATAATCCCACTCACTTTTTTCCTGCTTATCAACACTGCCGTTTTATGGTCCGCGCGCTGGAGGTCTACTGCTGAAAGCCACTGACGAATGGTGTATGTGAATACATTAAGCATATTTTGTTATAAATATTGTTTAGCGTATTTATGAGGATAGAATTTGTTTAATGTTCAGAATAAACAAATTTGGTATTTTTGCACTACTTAACCGTTCTTCAATAGCACGTCTTAATTTTAATTTCATTCATACAATGCAATTATAAGAACAATAATAATAAATAAAAAGGTATTGTATTACCATCGGACCATTTAGGTATCTGACCATTTAGGTAAAACACCAGAAAGTAATAATTACCACAATCATAGATGTTGCGGCGATCAAGCCTGCTGACCAATAGGCCCAAATGAAATAGTGAAATACCAAGAGCTTGCTTTGGAATTAAATTAAATACATCACCTAGAAATGATTATTGTGACTCCAGTAGTCGTTTCATTAAACGGAATGATATTGAAAAGCAAAGTAAACCTTATTCTTGAAAATTTAAAAATTATTTTTAAAAAAGTTATGCTATATTATCAGAAATCTACAGAATTTTTTTGAATTATTAGAACCATATGCATTCTTTAGATTTTTTCATCCGGTATAATTTCTGTATAATTCTTTGAGAAACAAGCTTCAGATTGAACACAAAGTCACATTAAATTACTATAAGAAATCGTAACATCGTAAATATGGAACAAAGCAATTGATGCATCTCTTCAAAGGTGATTATAATTAAGATAACCAACCAACTTTAAAGCATATAAAAAAAGATTATAAGTAATATTTGTATTTTCCTTCATAAAAAAATGTATTAATTAGTTGTTTTTTTTTTTGCATGAAAGAGGTTAGAAACTATATTTAGGTAAAGTTTCAGTAAAACAAAATAAAAAAATTATCGATTAAAAATACAAAGTTGGTTTCCATATGACAGGTTCTAATCTCTATTCTACTTTATTAATGCTAGCCACCACACCACCACAAGCTGAGTCACTTAAAGGTTTCCATTACCCTAGATTTAAATTATCAGCTTTGAAATTTCAAACAGGCCGAACATGTCATTGGAATTTCACCATTGGTTTAAAACATATTTATAAATGACATTTAAATGGCATACAATTAGCAATAACAACGTGCTAAACAATATTGGATTTGGAAAAACTATATCTCAGGAATTATTTAATACAAAGAGCTCTATTAGGGCTCTAATCGAAGCTAGTTAAATGCAATATTAATTAGTTTAAAATGATATTTCAGCTACTTGCAATACTTAAGGCTAAGTTATTGGCAATAAATCTAAAAATATAAAGGTCTTTAAATTTAAATAAAATTGGCTTAATTAAATCTATCGTGAAGACAAATTGCAAAATGTCGTCTTCATTTTTTTATAAATAATCACACTTTACTTGTGATGTTCATCACAATCTCCTGCTGGACTAAAAACAGTCAACTTCTGGAAAAATATCTACTACCAATAAGCCTCAATGTAATAGATATTATTTCGAGGTTTAAAAATTAAAGGCGAGATTATTTCACCAATTTAAATAAACATAAATTTCACGTTCAACGTTTTGGCTTACTTGCCCTCTTCAAGAACAATTACGTTGTTATTTTTATTCAGGTACGTGATACAGTCCAGAAATAGATATATCAAATTTTATATACTTATTTTTTTTTCAGTTGGTGCTTCTAGGTTGCCCTAACCAGAATTCTACAGGTCAGCCTATCTTGGATTACTGCTTTCCAGTTTGCAAAAATCGCGAATAATGCATGATATTACGAAAAAATTTGGGCTATTTAGCCCTTAAAATAATTTTAACCAAAAAAATTTTCTCTATTCGTGAAAATCGCGAATAATGAATAATATTTAATTTGAAAATAATTATTAACTTAAGATTATAATACAAATCTTAAATTTTTAACTTTTATTCGTCAAAAAATATTTGATTAACACAATATAATTATCAAACTCTTATTATCATTTAAGCTCATATAATAACTATCTAATATTATATTTTTTTTGACATTTTTATGTCTATATTATGGTGATGACAGAAATACGCATTTTTATTATTTTCATTATCTTTATAGATATACAAACATCTCCAAAGTATATTATGTGTGTATATATAAACAGACATACGTATATATAAACACGTAAATATGGTTAGTTAAATACCTTCACGAAGCGTAAATAATAATTAATATAAGTTAATATGCATTACCAATAGGATATCACACAATAATACATTTTTTAAAAATTATAATCGGATTGTAAAATGGTTTTATTAATTTTTTCTCATTTATCTTAACCTATACCTATGTATTTTAAATTCATTAAAACATTCATTCGTGCTTTCATATTTGAACCTAAAAATTATAATTTTCATTTTATTTTTTTTTAATAAAATTATTTTTCCCCATTTCCATCGATTCTAAAAAATGCACTAAGTAATGCGCCATAATGGGGCGTTCGGAAACGCCCAATTAGACAACTTATTGATATAATGTTTTTTCTGATATAAAAAATCAATTATTTATCACTTAGAATAAATTATTAGCTTTGTTTGAGGACATGAAATTTTTAGGCGAACAAATCAGTTATAGTATAATTATTTAATATTCGTGTAAAAAAAAAAATTAAAAAGTTTAATTTTAATTAAGAAGCTCTCACAACTATGTATGTATAGCCTGGAGCTTACAAGGAAAACCAGATATCTGAAATACGAGCGGCATCTAGCGAGAAGCTTAGTTACTAAACGAAACAACACAGAGTTATTATTGTTTTGACATTGGATTACAATTATAGTTAAATTTCAATTTTTTATTCTAAACAACAAATATTTAATCATCTCTAAATATCTTTTTTTGGTTTTAGGTTTTGAAAATCTTAGGTGATCAACTGATTACATAAATCTATTACTTTTTTTATTGTGAATACGTTCACTCACCCCATACCCCTTAATGTGAGGTGAAAGGGTAGGAAAGGTCTCAGAAACCCTACCAATATTATTATTATTATTTTTGTTATTAGTATTTTTACTTTTATTTATTTAATTATTTACCAGTTCACATTTAATCAGCTCGCGGAGGCCCCTCACCTCCAAATATTGTAGTAAGAGTTTCACAGAATGAGAATTTCAATACATAGATAAGTTTATCACTAAGACCTTCAAATGCCCTTGATAGAAAAATTTAGTTCTCTCTTTTTTAATTATGTTCTCCTTCACATAATACATTTACTAATTCATGTCTATTTTCTGTTTTAGAGGGATCAGAAAAAAAGAAGATTGTGAATATTTTTAATCTGTTTTATTCAGATGGACATAAAATATTTAAAGATATGCTTAAGGCACCGTTGGATCAACGTAAAAAAAAAAATACATAAACTTAAAAAGGTAGGAAATTAGAAAATTGAAAAACCATCAATTTGAATATTTGTTCATGTCTCTCTCACTCTCAATTTATATTTATAATTTTATTTCAAAATTTACAACAAAAAAAATTCCAACATAACATTTTAAAATCACCGATCCTCTTGATTTTCCCAGACCACAGTACGATGGGTTTTCGATGAAACTTCACGGAGATACATTCATAAGGATCTCAACAAGATAAAAAAAATATTAGTGGTATTGATAATTACAATTTTTTATAGGACGTTGATGCGAGTCTAACAACACCAATCACCCAAAGTGTTATTAGTTTTTTCTTGTTAAATGAACATTCTAATTTATGGAATTTAGATTGATATTGTTGAATTGAAATTGATTCACCAGCATCACTAAGATTGTATTTTCTTTCATCTGAAATCAATTTTTAAAATAAATTAAATTATTTTATTGTTCTGAAAGGATGCACCAATCTGGAATCTATGAAAATAATGGTAGAGATCAGAGAAAAATAGATATCTTTCGGCTCTTTTTCAGAATAATTCTATACTGAAAATTGAATTTTCAACTCTCTATCCAATATGTAAAAAATTTAAAGGGGCCCAATACCCTAAAACAGACTAGAGTCCCAAATAAAATAGTGGGAGGGTAAGAAAAAAGACATCTAATTTACTTCTTCATGAGAAAAAAAGAAACTGATGGAACTCAATAATGACTAGATAAAAAAATATTTTAAAATTTTCGTAAATTAAAAACACTTAATTTACAAGTAAAGAGCACTATAAAGTAACCCTTTACAAGGCACAGACCAGCAAGTGATGCTACTACAGCAAGTTGTTGTTGTTGTCTGGGGCTTTAGGGCGTAAAACCCTGAGGTCATCAACGCCCATTCTGCAGCAAGTAAGGGTCAACAGCTGCAGCAATGCTTCTGGGACTAACCCCTCTTCTTTGTTAGGCAATAGTTGATTTATTTGTTAATTTGTTGTACCAATACCAATCTACAAGGTGATCTATATTTTTCCTATTACTTCTACTACTTATCTCATTGTGGCACTTGAGCCAAAGTCATGGCAGCGAGAGACACGACTGTAGAAGTGCCGATACAGAAGCATCGGATATACAGATTATTCGGATACAGAACCATGGATAGGTTGGTAGAAATCCAAAATCCAAAATAACCTAAAGGTGTTTGTGAAGCTGAAAAAAATAGCTTTCAACATTCAGTCTCATTTTAACAGCTGAGTGTAACCTTGGCAAACATTATTTGTACGTGTTATGATCTAATAAAGCAGTATTGAATGAAAAAGGAAGAGATTTCAGATCATATTGAGATCTAGTGAATGAAACAGTCCTTAATGAAGATGTTTACAGCATGATTGCTATTGTTGTTACTGATAGAATGTTGCCTAGGAACATTGAAGAGATCAAGATTAACTCAAAATTCTGAAATCGTCCGGAAAAGACTTCAGTGAATGAAGCACAACTAGAAGGAACCTCAGATGACTCGAGTAAATTTCAGGTTCTTCCTAAAACTAAGAGAATGAAGAATCAGTTATCTTCACAGAACTAGGAAGAGGAGGTAGGGAATCAAGGTTAGGATGTGGACTGGTAGTCCCTTTGGTAAAGAAAAAAAAATTGTTAACATAATGAAGATATTACCACTGAAGCAGCAAACCACAGCTCAGCCAACGTATTTAGCAATAAAAGTATTTAACAAGGTAAGCATGGCAAATTTTTAAGTATCTCCCATCACCATCTGAGTTTGGCATCACAGCGTGGAAGATGACACCAACGACGCCTCGATATTCCAGGGAAAAAGCTGGTATTGAGATCAAACTAGCTATGAGAAAGGAGCCTTGTAATGAATTCCGGGATATAGCTCTCTTATGGTCAACACAAAACCTCGAAAAGTCTAGTAGATGAAGCTGAGGCAAAAACTAAGTCCTTCACCAGAGCATAAGACAGGCCTTATAAAACCCTTGTTTTCCTTTCGAGGTAGGAACAAAATAACGAATAAATGGTAGGTATTAGAAGTATACTATAAGATAAGGTTCACCCTAATGAAAGAAGAAATTATGGCTATAGAGTGGTAGTGGATAGCCTTCTGGCTACTCCTTGCTGCTTAAAATGCCAAGGATATGAGCACAAAAAGGCCACTTGCGAAGCAGATGCTGTGTCCGGTGTGCACGAGTGGACATATCATGGAACATTGTACACTGAAAAAAGTTGTTATTTGTGTCAGCCAACATGTGCTATTTGTGTCAGGGCAAAGGCCAACCGAAAGCTTACAATGTACAAGACGAGTAGCAGAGAGTACTCTGAGCACTTAACGCTGTGCAATGATTTGGTGAAAAAGACTCGTTATGTATAAAATAAAAAATCAACATCTTCAACTAGTTGTGCTCTGCGGACCACCAAACCAGAAGATAAACCATATTCTGGAAATCAGGATACTAAAAAGAGTGTTTCGTTGAGCCACCAAAAGTTCTCTAAATTAGGAGAAGATAAAGATGTGATTAAATGAAGGTGTGAATACACACAATATATATATA
>NW_027112224.1:9138-9385 GCF_000696795.3 Halyomorpha halys | reverse complement strand
ATATTGGCCATGAAAACAGTGAAGCCACATTTAATCACAACTTGTATTAAAATTGTATATAAATAATTTTAAATTCAGAGAATTGTCAGTGAGTAATGATCCTTCCATTGTATCGCTATCCCACATCACCACCCTCGAAGAATGGTGCCAAAACTGGAGGATTAAAATAAATCCCACCAAATCACATTTACACTTCGTCTTGCCCTACAGTATCTTTTAATAATACTCCACTTATTCCTGTTGAACA
>NW_027112224.1:5536-6787 GCF_000696795.3 Halyomorpha halys | reverse complement strand
GTTTTAAGAAGATATATCTCAGAACTAGTAAACACAAATAGTTCTTGCTATTTTAGCAGATTTAGTCTTCTTTATGATGTTCTATTATGTTTTCTAGTGTTGTTAGTAGTTTTAAAGATATTCAGCTTCGAATGAAAAATTTTGAAACAGCCGCTATTTTTTATTCCTCTTACCTATATCTTGGCAGACTCATCAGTTTCGACTATTAATTATACATAGTTTTTTCGCTAGTAATAATAAAGTGGGATTAAATAAATGACTTTTTTCTACTCTTGAGCTATTTTTTTATTAAATAAATTGATTTATAGTTGTTCGGACAGATTTTGATTTTGCCAAATTTATATTCAGATATGAATATCACAAAAACTACTATCCCTACGAAAATACGTGTCATAAACTACTTTATAGAAAGTTAAATTTGCTTTATTTTGAGTGTTGGCAGACATATGTGCGTCTTATGGATCTAGAGATATATTTTTAAAAAATCCAACATTTTATTCGAACAACTAGAAATTAACATTTTGTGAGTTTATTTTGTCAAATATAATAAAAACTACTACTCCTACAAAGATAAACATTATTAACTATTTTATAGTAAATTTAACTAGCTTTAATTTGAGTGCTGACAAGACATCTGTACGTCCAATGGTTTCTGCAATAAAGTTTTTCATAAATCAAACTTATTGTCCGAACAACAATAAATCAATTTATTTTAGCAAATATCATGAAAACTACTATTCCTACGAAGGTAAAGGTCATAAACTGCTTTATAGTACATTAAACTAGCTTTAATTTGAGTGCTAATAGACATCTGTACGTCACATAGTTCCTGAGATATAGATTTCTCAATATAAATTAACTAACTATTAATCTTTCAGTACATTTTTATGAATTGTTGCTTTTTAATAAGCTATATCTCGAGAAATATTGGATGTAAATAGCACTATTAGGGCTAATATTTCAGCAAATTTACTCTTCTTTAAATAATGTCCTTATAGATTTTCTAGTGTTGTTGGTAGTTTTTAAGATATAGAGCTTCGAATGAAAAATGTTTTTTAAGGTTATGAAATAGCCGCCATTTTTTATACTTGGCAGACTCATTAGTTTTGACTAGTAATTATACATATTTTTCACTAAAGTAATAAAAAAATGGAATGAAATAACTGCTTTTTTTCTTATTGTGCCGATTGATGATGATGAACTAAAACAATAATTTATCTAGAGAAAGTATTTAGAAGAATTTATTTAAGA
>NW_027112224.1:0-343 GCF_000696795.3 Halyomorpha halys | reverse complement strand
GAAAAATAAAATTCAACTAAGGTTCGGTTGTTTATGATTTAAAATAATTGAAAATTCCTTTAAAAATGAATAGATCCCATATCACAACCCATGAGAAATTCAGTTCAAGTTATAAATTTTATGCAACAAAAATGAAAATTTATCTCTAAAATTGTGTAAAAATCTCAAAATGTGCAATATAAAATTACTGTTCGTGCAAAATCTTCGATTTGCCGTGTTTTTTTTTCTTTCCTATTTTTAATTTTTTTTATTTAGGAAGATGGTTCGGGTGCGGTAAAAGAAAAAAATTAAATAGTAGTAAAATTATTTAATGTGAGCCTACGTTTCGCTCCACTTTTTAAGG
>NW_027112223.1:4308-4660 GCF_000696795.3 Halyomorpha halys | reverse complement strand
TCAGAATTACCATTTTTAGGTTACATATTAACACCTGACGGAATTAAAACGGACCCCCGCAAACTTGAAGTTGTAGAAAAATTTCCTCTCTCCAGATAAAAAGAAATTAAGCAGTTTCTTGGCCTAACTGGTTATTATCGAAAATTTATTCAAAACTATGCTCGTATAGCTCAACCATTAACTTCGTGCTTACGCAAATCAGATAATATAATAAATCCTGAATGTTATAGTGAAGCATTTCATAATGTAAAATTTCAACTTCTTAATTCTCCTATATTAATTTACCCTAATTTTTCTAAACCCATGATTTTAACAACTGACGCCAGTAATATCGCAGTTGGCGCAGTACTTT
>NW_027112223.1:0-1423 GCF_000696795.3 Halyomorpha halys | reverse complement strand
ATGTGTAGACTTGGCATACCACACGCTGACATTATTAAACATACAGACATACAACAAAAATATATAAGTAAAGATTTGGAAACTTTATGGTTAACTAGCAAAATCCACTGTGCTATAAGAAATGGTACAATTCACTATATTCTATCAATCCCAAAAGAAAGTAGAAAACTTTCAACATTGTACTTGTTGTCAGTTCTATCAGCACACAAAAACAATCTTGTAACAACAGTTGTACCCAATCACTTAATTTTATTTTCTCACAACCAAGCTTTTACTGGAAATTGTACTTATATCAAAACAAATTATTATTGTACAAATGTGTTACAAAATACAAACTCTTATATTAATCAAGTTATCAAAAATAATATTACCTCTTGTAAAACTACTACTATTAATAATGAAGAACCTTTTATTAGATATATAGAAGATATTGATGTGTATATTTTGTATAACCAAAATGTTTTATACCCACAACCTAATACTACATTACCTATTCCCATACCTAAAAGTTGTGTACTAAAATTAGGAAATAATGACTCTTTTGTAAATATTACTAGAAATAAGGATATTAGTATATTACCTATGTCATATTCATATGAAATCTTTAGTTATACTCATTCAAATATATCTTTTTATAATTTAGAATATATAGAAACTTCCAATATAGAATTAGATAACTTATCATGGGATCATCATATGTATATACCTGCAATATTGCAACTTATTTTCTCAATTATTGTACTTTATTTATTCTTGTATCATATATACCACATGTATTCTCAAATTAGAAAAATCTTTAACATCAACAAACCAACAGCAGAAGTTCCACAGCCACAGCCCTTCAACCCTTGGGCACATTCTCATCCAATCATTCGCTAGGAAGCTTCATTCTTCGGTTGGGAGGAGTTATCCCCCGATCACCACCAAATTTAGCCATGTAGGAATCGCAGGGAATGAACTGGCCGATCACGCTGCAAGAGAAGCACTCGCGCTTCCGGGACGGGGCAAAGCAATTTTAACTCCGTCAGAGATATGCAGGCCTCTTGTAAAGGAAGTCAAAGATCAATAGCAATCTATGTGCAAAGAAAGCCCAATGAGCAAATTAAAAATTATTAAAAAGGATGTCAAGCCCTGGGGTACCTCCAGTCGCAAATGCCATTGGTCGCAGAGGTTGGTTGCCAGTCGCAGAGGAAGTTGTACTGACTAGGCTGAGAATAGGTCACACGAGGCTCACCCGCTCCTATCTTATATCAAAAGAAACACCTCCAAACTGCCAGTATTCCAATAACAATTTAACAATACGCCATGTTTTCCAACGATGCCCATATTTTACACCACACCTCAATAGCTTGGGACTAAGCCAAGATATCTCAAATAGCATTGGAGACGATGATAAGGCAATAGAATTGGTGTTTCAGTTTTT
>NW_027112222.1:2351-3024 GCF_000696795.3 Halyomorpha halys | reverse complement strand
CGAGCATTCTGGGACCCACGCTCAACGCCCGTCCCTTAGTATATCATATAATATGTAATCATAGACTATCATTACTAAATAATATGTCATAAAAATAATATGTCTTTTTTTATCTGTTGCACTAATCCGATTTAAAAACAACTCACGTTACAGAATTAACGGATCGTTCCTTATCTGATCCTTATATCCATGAAATTCATTCGTTGCGCTTTCGTCATTCAAATATATTCCTACTTAAACCATTTGTTTTTCTTATTAATTTAATAAGTTAAGATTTACATTTATTGAATTCATTTTATAGATTTTTTTTTCGTTTCGTTATTGTAAGTACTATATAAACAAAATAAATCAATTCTATGTTTAATCTTACCATCCATATACTCGGTGGTAAGACTACTTTTATTTTACAATCATAAAATGGTACAATATATAGTATATTATGTACTTGTTGTATCTTATCACTAAATAATATATAATAAAAATAATACGTGTCTTTTTTTTTATCTGTTTCTGTTGCAGAAATTATCCCATTTAAAAACAAGTCACCGCTCTACGGAATTAAACGATCATTATCTGATCTTCATATCTATGGAAATTTGAAGCAATCCTCTATCGTCATTCAAACAGATTCCTCTACTTTAAAATTTGTTTTTCTTGATTTTTCTTATTAATT
>NW_027112222.1:0-566 GCF_000696795.3 Halyomorpha halys | reverse complement strand
ATATTTTTTATTTTAAAAAAATATTTTTCTTATTCTTTATACAGAATAAAACCGTTCAAGTAAAAACAATAATGCCAAAATTCATTTTTATAGAATAATAGAACAATGAATTAGTAAGATATCAATTACCATTCTATAAAATTAATAGAATTGAATTGAAGCTTTAAAATTTTTTTTTCTTAATATAGTTTATCTCAAACAAAATAAAGTGAAAAAATTATTTATTTATTTTTTCAAACGATTGACCAAGAGGATGGTTACAATAAGATAGAAATAAACTCGTGAATTTTTGATTTATAATTTTTTTTAAGTTATGAAAATACCATTGTACCATAGGTATATATATTTCATATTTATATATGAAAACCAATTCACTATTGACATCTCAAACGTTAGAGAATATTCGTAAACTCAAAAAAATATTAGCAAAGGTTAATTACTGGTCAGGATTCGAATCATTTCAAAAAAGAATATTGAATAAAAATTAATTTTTTAAAACACGTTCAACTACTATCATCAAACCCTAATTATAATTATAAAATTAAAATTTTATAGCTTACTTAATT
>NW_027112221.1:159675-185387 GCF_000696795.3 Halyomorpha halys | reverse complement strand
AATATGATTTAACTAAATTAAGTATTAAATACCCGTATATACTGAAAAGTACACTTTTTTAAACTAATAGACAATTTGAATAAGATCTAAACCCAAAAGTTTGTCATATGTATTAAAAAAATCTAAAATAATTAATTATTCAAACTTAATTAGCAATTAAATTATTTCAAATCTTGAAATAGAATTATAAAGTGAGAAGCGTGGGCGTTGATGACCTTAAGCTTTTACGCCCAAAAGCCCCAACCAACAACAACTAATAGACAAATGTATATGTTTTAATAATTCATAGAAAAAACGGTATTCGTATTGGAAGTAATGGTATTACTTCTATCAAGTTATCGGCGTTTCAGCCCACTGTCTATCGGTTCATTGAACCAAAGTATTAATTATTAATAACAGAAGAATATTACGACATTGTATCGAATCTTCAGTGAGATAAAAAGTCACGCTAAACCTTATAAAAACTTGATCAAATATCGATAAGCCGAAAGAGCGTACAGAACGCCCCCTGTCGTGCAAACAAAGCGGACACCATTCATGACAATATAATTCATTGGATACGATAGAAAATGATTCCTTCAATTTACCATTCACCGTGGCCGTGGCCTACGACGATAGCACTCAGTATCGATTAGTTACGGATGAATGGATATTACATAATGCTCCTCAATCAACTATCGATGTTTCTTTAATTTTATTAGATCGAGTATACCGTGCTGGGCCTTGCCTTGGCGTGTCGGGGCGTCAAACCCATTTTTTCCCATTTTCGCCGCAAGCTAGATGGATGGAGCTGTCGGTAATTTAACAGAATCGATGGGAAAATATCGATAGTGGGTAAGTGCTAATGGGTTATTAAAATTTCGTTAAAAAATAATAGTGCTATATTTGTGAATTCTTGACTTCCATAAACATCCATTTTAATTCCTTTTGGTCATATTTTTTCTGAAAATAATTAATTTTGGTTGTCAAGCTGGCCACCGGAGAGGGTGAGATTTTACCCGGTTTAGGGGATGTCTTATATACATCAATATATGTATATGCTAAGTATATATTTTTTCCACAATACTACAAAGCACAATACCATAAAACTTAAGTTCAATATAACGCCAGGCCCATATTAAGGCTTTATCCACAACTGTGCCTGAAAATTGCGTTACAGGATTGTAAATTTGTATTTAAAGTAAATTGGTGTTAGAGAAAAGCATTTTGAAGGTCTCATCTTCTTTCTTCGATCCTCGCCGTTTTTTCTTTCACTTAACAATATATGGAATATATGGCAAGGGGAAGTATTGCTAAATTTCGAATTCGATGTAAATGCACGTTTAGTGATCCTCGAAAAATGATCTAGGTATGAACAGCCTAGCACAAAGGTGAAACGTCGTACGATTCTGAAATTAAATATTTAAGACAGTTATGTGCATGGCTGATGGGAGCCCAATAGCTCAGTTAGGCGCTGTGCTATCAACTCCTCCAATCCGGTTTGGAAACAAGCTGTGGCAGATAATTATTTATATTTATACGTGAGTCAAACCTGAGGGTGCGACCCCACCCAGCCTCTATAAAGGGGTATTATAATTGGAGGAAAAATACACAACTAAGTTTATTTTGTTAAGTTGTTGTATTCTTGGTTGGAAGTTGATGTTCGTTATTTGCACTTGAAAAGAACCTTTTAAAAAATAGAAGTTTTATAGTAATAGATAGAGAAAAAAAATTGTTTAAAATTTTCGTCTTCCAATATGATAGGTGATGCGCGCACCTCACCAAAATGTTTTAAAGGTTATTGAACTACCTATATACAGTGGATAATATATATATGTATTGAGTTAGTTTTAGAGAAGAGCCATGTAGGAGTCTCAATTTTTTCTCTTTTTCCCGCACGTCATTTTTTCCTGTGTGATTTTAAAGATTTTGCACGCTCTAAAACCTCTTGAAACTGAGATTGCTAAAAATTAGTGTTTGAGAACATTTTGAGGGCCTCAACTTTTTTGCTTTTTCCCATCATTTTTTCATATTTTTTTCAACCAAATCAGAATTAGTGGAATACAAGTCCTTAGTAATAGAGTAAAAATATATATTCGTTTCATTCCTGTTTACAAACTTTATACGTTTATGATGGCCTTGTAAAAATGTTTTCATAAGATTAATGAGATAAAATGCGATTAAACTGTAGTAAAAATTTCTGGTATCAGTTGGCGACGAGTAGAGTCATTTGAATTTAATTTTTTTTTTTTAACTATCTATACGAGGGGTGGCCAACTTTTCTTTATATAAGATCTACTTTTTATTTTATAAACAGATCCGGAACTTAGAACTACAAACGACTGACATGGATTCCTCATACAAGACTGAAAAGACAGGAAACTTCTCGTCGTTTCCGACTATTACAACATTTACTAGACAAACGGTCTAAACTGCCAATCCATTACAAAAGACTGATCTACATGACTATTATAAGGCCTATTTGGACATACGGAGTTGAGCTTTAGGGCTCAACTAAACCATCTAATTCCTCCTGAATCCCATCCTTACAGTCCAAAATCCTTCGTAAAATCCTTAATGCTCCTTACTTTGTCACGAATCAAGTGATCCATCAGGACCTCAATGTTCCATATGTTGCCGATTTGGACAGAACCAGATACCAATCCTTCCATGATAAACTTCCCAACCACCCAAATCCACTTGTTTCTAACCTGGCTTCTCCTTCATTACGTAGTAATCCTCCTAGGCGTCTGAAAAGAAGATGGCCTCGAGATCTTCTCCTCAAAAATGTTATTGGAGTTCTATCAATGGGTAGACATGTTTGTATCATGTCATTATGTCACCTACACCTAATTTACTTGTATATATTTTTATACAGTTGTAAATAACAATAAATAAATTATTTAAAAAAATATATATATATTTTATAAGCGTATCGCGATCGACTAGTTGTGTTTCAGTGAGTTATCAGGTGCATTCCAGGGAGATACGTGTGGATAAGAAATAAATTCAAAACTATTTTTCATTTTTTAAACCAGTTATTAAATATTCGATACATAGGCTCATGAAAATAAAGTTCCATTCCCAACTTTTGAAAATCCAATTTAATTTATTTGTCAACTTCAATGTACAAGTTGTTGTACTATTTGTTCGCAAATATGAAAAAGTTGTTATAAAAAGGCACAGTATGGCTGATAATTTGATTTCAATATTTAACTTTCGCGTTTGTTTGTTTTTGTTTTTTTTTGGGGGTGGGGGAGGGAGGGATGTATCATGAAAGAATAATATGACTTACTATTAGCTATTCTATCAATAGCTCGCTGAGTACACATCGTACTGCTAATATACCTATGTAAAAACCAACAGTAATTAATTGAAGTGCCAAAAAACTCACGTCCAGAGGAATTAAAAGAACATGGATAACTATTGCTAGAAATTGATGTCTGCTACAATCGCTTCAAAGTTTATAGTACACGGAATTCGACCCCAGAGCGAGCGCCGATCGACTCGCTGGTCACCCCTGATCTATACTGATATGTAATAACCCTATCGATATTATAAATGTCTTTGTCACTTAGCGACATCTGTACCTTTACACTTGAACCTTTTACAGAGTTCGAATAGGTAAAAAATTACTTTAAATTAAACTACGTATTCTAAATTTTGCATTAGAAAGGAATCCAATGGTTCGCAAAGCCTCATCGGCACGACTATCAACAACTAAAACAAATTTAGAAAGACAGAAAATAAAACATTTAAAAATACATTAAGCCCGAAATAGTGAGGAACCAGGCGGCTATAGCGAGTGGGAAGAGTCGCGATCCTTAAGTGTTTTTCTTGGACCAGTTAAATGGATTCAAGAATTTCACTGAGCCACGTAATATTTTCATCATTCCTTCCCGAAATATTTTAAAAGCTTTATTCCTTTAAAAAAGAAAAAGCACACTAACCCCCAGACAGCAAATAATACAGTAATTTATCTATCAGTTATTCTATTTATTTTTTCTATATATTGTGACCAACATTATTTTCGTTTTAGTTTTTATTTATTTTCGCCATATAGTGCGATTCTTACACACAATATTTTTGTTAAAAAGAGAGAAATGCATTATTTGGCCATGCTACCCAAATACATTCCTATTATATATTAACATAACACAAAAAACATTCTTTTTTTTCATCTTTTCCTTTTTTCATACAATAATCATTTATATAATAAATATTGGGTTGTAGAATAAGTTCGTACTAGCCTTTTTTACTGGTGATTTCAATAAAAGCTTCAGATTATTGTAAATATTTGTAATCAATTATACAAGACCCATTTTAATCTATTACATGTTCCTATCTTTCAGGTAATTTTTTAATTCTGAGAGATTAAGAGAGCTTTGAAGGGCCCGAAATAAGTGAAAATCTGTTGTGGCAAGGTCGGGTAAATATGGTGGGTGGAGTATCCCCAGCCAAACTCCAATAATTTCTGCCGTGTCTGCTAAGAATTACGATTATGAGACACAAATGATTTGGAACACTAGCATGAGATATGTTAAGCGTTTCTGCAATATCCCGTGTCGTAGAGTGAAGGTTGTCTGTGACCAATGCTTGAATTTGGTCATCGTCAACAGTTACGGAGAAAACCACTTACGGACGGTGCTTTCTCCTAAGGTATCATCGCCATACACATTGCAAATTTCGTTAACTGTCTGTGCAGCGGATTTTCTTTTTCGGAAATAAAAAATCATTAAAAGACGAAAATGAATTTTTTACTCTTCCATTTTTAGCAAGCAAAATACAACTTAAAGATAAGGAATCTCGGTTGAAACTGATGCATAAAAGCACCTCAACTAATCCTTTTCTAGAATATGTAAACATTATTGACAAAGTAAACATAATTTTATAAACACAGAGAGGATTAGATTGAAATATTAAAAAACGCTACAAACTTATTTTACAATCCATTACAATTTTTATATAATATTTTAGCTTTTTTTATTTCCTATATTTTATTTTATGTTCTTCCCATATATATAAATATTTGTTTTCCTCATTCTTCTTCTCGTACTAAGCCAATTTACAATTTACCAATTCATTCAATATTCTCCCTGTTTCACTATCCCATACCTCCCCTCTCAAGAGATCCGTAACACAAATTAAAAGAATTTATCATTAAATTCCAATGTAAAATAGATCAAAAATACAATAGTCACAGCAGAATAAAAAGTAAAGTTAAAAAAAAATAAAATAAATAAATAGGTAAAAAAACTAATATATATTAAAAACATATAAATGAGTTAAAAGAAATTAATAAATAAGTTAAAACACAAATAAATAGATTAAAAAGCTAAAAAAAAACATAATGTTGGAAGAAGATAGTAGACCGTATCAAGTAGATTGTAGGAACATAGTCCGGGTGGCAGTCAGTTAAGGTATTAAAACAGTAGAAGAAAACTATTTATTGTTAATCAATGTTTCGCCCCACTTTGTAGGGCTTCGTCAGGGCTGTCAGATTATAACAAAGATGACAATTCTGAGCTGAGTTGAGAACTGAGATTTTTGTGTTGAATACTTTTTTCGGTTGGCTCTACAGAACTTCTTTAGTACAAGAGCCGGGAAGAAAAAAGGGCAGTTATCTCATCCCAATTTTTGATTACTTTAATAAAAACTAGGTATTATTACTAGTCAAAATTGAAGAATCTGCCAAGTATAGGTAGGGAGAAAAATGGCGGTTATTTCAAAACCTTAAAAACATTAATTGTTCATTCGGAACTCTATAACTTAAAAACTACCAACAACACTAGAAAATCTAAGAGAACATCTAAAGAAAAGTAAATTTGCTGTAAAATATTAGCCCTAAAAGAGCTATTAACGTCCAATAGTTCTTGAGATATAGCTTTTTAAAAAGACCACTCACGTGGTCTCTTACCGAGTATACTGACATTCATTGTTGTTTAGAGGCATACTGATGGATTGCTTCGAGCCACATGTCCTACCAATCATGAACTCCTTGCCTTCATATCATGTTAAATTGGCTGATCAGTCTCTGCAAGCTGTTAACTGTTAGTTCCTCTCCTCTTGTGTTTTATACTATTCTATAATATAATATAAATTTTATACTATTGTATAAATTTCAAGCTTGAGTATCAAGAACTAAAAAAAGTTTTATTTGTTAAATTTATCATGTTCTTATTAATATAAATCATTGTAACACAAATCGTTTCACTTTTTAGTTTATTTTTTATATCTTTCCGAGTTATTAAATTAAAGGTTCTGCTACCAATACAACTACTTTTGAAATTTAAGAGAAGCTAAACGATCAATAAAACAAATCTTTGAATAATCGTGTTACAGTGAAATTTGAGTAGCAACATGCTCGAAAGACCTGTTCTACTTTCAAGTATATTTTTATTTGTTTTCAGTTTTCGTGGCATTAAAGACAGCAATTTTTAGATGGGTGATGAACGGCCATCTATGCAATCCATAACGAATTTGAATTTTAAATTGCTGACGTGAGATGTCCATGGATGAAGATGATAATAGAAGGCTAGATGTGAGAAACCGAGTCTTTGCGTGCGGAGAACTCAAGGTGATAATTTATTCTTGTTTATCCTCGTCAGTTATTTTTGAAAAAGTTAGGTATGAATTGTTATGTGTTAACCTGACTAAAGGCTTTACAAAAACGAACTCTTTCATTCCTTTTAAGAATAAAAAGAGAATGAGAAACTTGGAGTTTGTGTTACATGTAAAAAGTTTTAACATGCTAAATTTTATCTAAATGTGTGCTTCGTTAACGAGTACGCTGGTAGACCCATCCAAACCCATACGTTATGCACACTAACCCCCTGGAACCAGTTTTAGTAAGGTCGATGGGGGTGTGGAGGGTCTCTAATGACCGAGTAAACTCGATTTTCCTCGGACGATATAATCGATTCTCACTATTTATAAATTAAATGTAATGTTATTTAAATCACACCCGGCCTGAGGGGAATAGAATTTACAATAGCCTCTGGTTATTAGTATTCCGGAAACGGATGGGGGGCATGAGTTTTTTTTTATCGCGGGAATTCGATATTCTGCGTTGTCTCTCTGACCAAATGAACAAATTTTTATTGCGACAATAGATTTTCTATATTGATATATGTACCAATTTCAAACATTGAAAATTCCTTTGTTAGTTAATTAAAATTAAATTTGTACCACTACGATCAGTAACGGGGTAACCAAGGTCTTTAGGGGACAACCCAGGGAGTAAGTACTATTACTAAACCAACGGCTGTGCAAAGAGGTGATCAGAATCACACTCGACCGCCAGATTTTTACCCAATTAAGGATGCCCACTTTAAGAGGTTGGGTACCCCGAACCCGAGTCAGCCCTGTCTCAGGTAAAAGATAATAATTATCTGCCACAGCCAGATTCGAAGCCGGGTCCTTTGAGAGTTAGTAGTCCATTGCCCTTCCAATGAGCTATCCACTCTGCACCCTTTGTTAGGTAATAACACAAAATACAAATGATCCAATTTATTCTCAACAGTTTATTTTAATCCTCCAACGTTTCGGCCCTTAGTCCATTATCAAGGAGACAACCTCAATTATTGACTAGTCACAATTAATTTAAAAAATGTCTTTCATTTTTTTTTAAAAAAAAAATAATTTTTTTACTGTTGATGTATTTTGGAAAAATGGAAAAAAAAAATGATTTAAAAAAAAATGTTTGTATTGAGAGTGTATGTTCTATTATATGACTTGGGCAATTAGCCTGCAAATGAACATTTTTTAAATGAATTGAAACAAGTCAATAATTGATGTTGTCTCCTTGATAATGGCCTAAGGGCCTAAACGTCGGAGTATTAAAATAAACTGTAGAAATTAAATTAGATCATTTGTAGTCGATGTTATTATTAATATAAATCACTCTCAAATAATTAATTAATAAATATATTAAACTAGTAGGGTAATCGTTTGTTAGTTTGATGGATCTGATTCATTGAGCACTTGTCTATCGTAATACTAATAAGATTGATATTATACTGATATTATATTTTATTATAACTATTATATTATTATTATATGATACTGATAAGACTGCCATATGATAAAAACAGATATCGGAACTTTAAAGTTTCATCTTGAGGTCTGTATCGCTAAACAAATTGCTGTGTCTGGAACGTTGGTTTCAGTGTTGGCGCTATATTCTCTTTTACAGTCACAGCCTTTTGTCGCTTTTCTGGATCAGTATCTTTTTTGATTAACACATTTTTTTTTTAATTATTTAAAAAAAATATTTATCGAAATTTAAAACATAAAATACAATGAATAAATGTGAAGTGAATAATAGTTTAGTGATATGATACATATTTGTGGATAAATTACCCATTGGAAGCAATGCAATAATATTTCTACCTTATAAGGTCTCGGAGCCATCTGACGCCTACGAGGATTATCAGGAAATGAAGCAAGGTTAGAAACTAATGGACTTAGGGTGGTTAAGTATCTTAGGCCCATACAAATTATGCAGCTGATATCCCAACCCACCCTAACAACATACGCTGTTTACTGGCAGTAAACAACGACCCTACTAATGCATCACAAACTCTGCAGTCATATATAACATCCATTGAAGAATGGTGTCACAACTAGAGAATCAAAATAAAGCCTGACTAATCCCACCAGATCACCTTTACTCTCCGTCGTAGGCCTCTACTCTTCTGCCCTATAGTGTCTTATTTTAATACCCCAATAACGCCTCCATCCAAGGACTACTCTTGATAAGAGACTTAGTTGGAATCCCCATACTAGACTGAAACGACAAGAAACTGCCGCAGATTTCGATTACTACAACATCTACTTGACAAACGCTCTAAACTTCCCATTTACTACAGAAAAATCCTAAACACTTTGATAATCAAACCGATATAGACATATGGAATTGAGCTTTGGAGCTCCAACAAACCATCAAATTCCTCCCGTATTCAATCCTTATAATCATAAATCCTCGATGCTCCTTATGTCACAAAAAAACGCATCCATAAAGACCACAACATCCCATAAGTTGCAGATTTTGTCCGAAATAGATATAGGTACGTCCTTTCATTCCATTAAGAACCCATCCAAACCCTTTAGGTCTTAGTCTCTCATCCTTAACAATCCTTTATGATCCTCTGAGGCGTCTAGAAAGAAGATGGGCACGGGATCTTCTAATTTAAATCAATTATTGAAGTACCACCATTGGGTTCCTTCCAAAGATTATCATGTCTTCTGAAACATTTATCAAATTTACTTGTATTTTTTTTTTTTTTTTGGAAAGTTGTAAATTTCAATAAATAATTGAAAAGTGGCAGTTAAGGAGTATATTGTGGAAATACTGATATTTAGAGTGCTACCAATGGGTAGTTTCTCTACACGCCTGTAACACTCCAATTTAACTTAGATCAGATTTACTAAATTTATTATAATGTACAGATGTAAATAGCAATAAATAAATATTTAAAAAAAAAAAATACTGATATCAGGTTCTGGTCAAAGCGAAAACCTATGGAATAACAAGGTCACTATCGATGATTTCATTTGTGAAAAAGCAGGGATCATTGATGACCTTACAAAGGATTTTGGATTATAAGGATTGGATAGGATAGAAACTTAATAGTTTTGGTGGAGCCCTCAAGCTCAACTCCGCAATCCAAATACGGTTTATAGTCGTATAAATTGGTCTTTTCTTATTAACGGGAAGCTTTGTACCTTTTGTTAAGTAAGTGTTGTAAAAGTTGACATCGACAACCAGTTTCTTGTCTTTCCAGTCCTCCATGAGGATTCCAAGTTGGTCGTTTGTCCAGGTTTGGTCCTAGCCCCGGATCTGATCGGGGTTAGTGGATAGTGTTAAAGGACACTGTTAGGGCAGGTCTAAGGGTTTACAACGAAGGGTACACGTGGCAATTTATTTTATTTTTTAAAAATTTCTATGACAAAAACAAATACTTTAATATGTTTTTGAATCAAATATTTCTATATTTAAAAAAATATATATTTATGTAAAAACTAACACATATTTATTTACATAATTTGACTTTTTTTATGACATAAAAAATACATCCCTACTCATAAGCGTTGAAACAAAAAAAAAAAAAAATCCGATACGTAAATTTGACAAATGGATACAGAATTTTCTCGTTAATGTTAAAATAGAGCTACAATGATTACTATATTATTCTTCCAGCTGGATATTTTAAATTGGTTTACATTAACGAAACATTGAGGTTGTAATTTTTTTTTTTCCAGAGGGGAGGGAAGAAATTGGAGGAGGGCAATATAAATGGAAGGCGATTCGAAAAGACATGCCAACTCCGCCTTTAAGACCTACTTTTTGAACAAACAGTTACACCGTTAAAACCTTTCTTATCTCTCCGATTTACGAGATGAATTACTATTTAAAAAATTCAAATATTCATATTTACGTTATCTTGTAAATAAGTATTATTCTCAATTTGAATAAAAATAAAGACTTTAGTAGTTGTGAAAAATTTCCATTCGGTCTCAACACTTCTTTAATATTTTAACGCTCCAGCGTTTCGGCCATTCCATTTTTCATCAAATTACTCATCAAAAATGAATAATTTAAACAGAAATTATAAACTAGTTAATGTGATACTAAATACTGTAATATGTAAAAATATGTGTTAATGACTAGTGATAAATAATTTGAAAAAGGCAATATGGCCCGCAATTATGTTGATAACCTATGTTTTAAAATCTGTGATAGTGTAATAAGTTAGGAAATGTAATTTTTCATGATGTTTTAAAATTAATTTATAATGAATAGATTGTATTTAAAAATTTTTTATTGATATATCTTTGAAAATAGACGGAATGGCCGAAACGTTGGAGTGTTAAAATAATAAAGAGAGTGTTGAGACCAAATGGATATGTTTTATAACTATTATACAAATCTGTCTCAAACAAAAATGTGCATTATATAAAAATAAAGACGTTCGAAAATGTCAAAAAAAACTATTGAGTCCTTATCTGAAGATGCACAGATACAATTACTAAAATCTCAATAATAAAAAGTCTTAATTTTGTGCTGAAAAGATTTATACCCATTTAGTGGAATAGTACTTTCACTAGTACGCCGCACAATGGTGGCAAACAGGCAAACTGCCGTTTTGCTGCAAAAACCTCGGAATTGTTTAAACTTTCTGTAATTCTAATGGATTCTATGTTATTCAGGGTGCTGAATTCAATGGAATGCAATTTTTTTTTTTATTTAGATAATTTTTTTAAGAGTAAAAACACAAATATTAATTTTTCCTATAAATAAAATGATATTCTGATTCATCATCCTGCTCTACGGGGTACCTACGCTGACCAATAGCCAAGAGGCTCTAACAGTTTCCGAGCGGTATACTGAGACATACTTCACTTCAAAGAGCAAAGACGGACCACATACATACATAATTTGAACTACCGACTGTGACAGAATTTATATCGAGGAAACATCAAATATTTTTGACAGCCTTCAGTACTGTACGAACCCATTATTTAGAACACTGACACCGACAGGACAGCCACAAAGGTGGCTGACACACACAAACAGACTCGACTGAGTACAAGTAACTAAATTATTTGAATCAACAAACCAGATGAGCCCCACCATCAACAGACTGACAAAATGCAGACTACCCCTTTCCAAGGGATCAAATGTCCTCACCCTCCCCCCTTCAAATGCATTACCAATGCATAAAAAGAGACTACCCTCAACCCGTTGTAATCATGACAACAACCCGACGCACCCAAGGGGCTTAGAAGAAAAAAATAATTCTTAGTAGTTAATTTGATTACTGTTCTCACCTTATTTTGGTTAAACTTTCCAAGAAGGTTCTTGACTTCACACCCTCAATACTTCAATAAATTTTACACAAAATTTTCTCTAATATGTACAATTTTATTGGAAAATAGTCTTCTTGGTCTATCAAAAATGTACAAAAACGACTTTTTACAGTATTAAATTGGAAGTAACAATCCTTCCATTATAAACTCCCTGACCATCATAACCCTTCAGTATCTAACCTTGCTTCTTCTTCCATTTCTGGTAATCCTCCGAGGCGCCTGAAAAGAAGATGGCCTCGAGACCAAGTGTAGAAATATGATTAGAGTGCTACCAATGGGTAATTTCCCTACACGCCTGTATCACTCCATTTTGATCTAACATCAAATTTTTATTTATGTATTTATAGTTGTAAATTGCAATAAATAAAAGAAAAAAAAAATTGTAAGAGGATGTAGACATTTAGAAAAAAATATTTCAAGAAACGACCTTACTTTTGAAAACTACAATGTGTACACTAACTATCGTTGGTATTGACTTGGCCAAAATATTTATAGTTGGATCGTTTAAAAGGAAATAACAACAACTAGTAAAAACTCACTTTTTCCTAATGCCGAAATTATATCTGTATGATTATGTCTACAGCTCACAAATATTGTTTGATGTGAGAACCAATTACGGTGAATTCATTTATATATATTTATTTGTTTATTTTCAGATATTGACTCCTAAAAGAAAAGAAAAAAGTACAGTCGATCCCACAGTCAAGAGTTGGGCAAAAATTAGAAGTAGTTGAAACTAATATTATATATCGATATTTCTTTATCGATGGTTCATTTATGAATAAGGGTCGTATCCAGGGCAACATTGGCTTTTAGTTTCAACTATAACTAATTTTTGCCCAACTCCCACCAATGTAAATAAGGGAATGAAAACTTCCCGTTACACATTCCACTTACGGAAGTTTCGATCATTAGGGATTTTAAAAGTTGAGATACAAAAACGTAAAACTTGAATGTATTTTTAAACAGCCGGGATATTTTTAAGTGTAGTAGAACTTTTAAATAATAATGATTAAAAACAAAATTCCATACAATAGGAAAGTAATTGTTCTCGTAAGTGAATGGAATTTTTAATATCATGAGGGTTATAGTGCCTAAATATTTAAAAGGGTCCGGGGTATTTAGGAGGTTCGGTATAGTACAACCTAAAAACATTAGACTTACATTAACTACCGCGAAATAAGCAATGCCTATTGAATAAATACAAGGATACTATTATAAGGACTGCCAATTTTTTAACAATACGAAAACTTCGAATACTAGATACAATTTTCTTAAAAATACTTTTTCATTAATTCGGCTTACATTTTAATGGATGAAATTTGATACAAAATATTTTTTCTATTATCTTAGTATTTTTATCAACTAAAGGATGTTCTCTAAAGAGATTAGGAAAAAACTACTGCTATCATGCAATTCAAGTCATTATTTAAATATTAAATTACTAATATATTACAACCATTATAGTTGATTAATTTTTAATAAAATATCCAACAATAAATAAATTTATAAATTTTTATGGATAAATATCGCAATCAAAACGATAATATTGAATTTAGATGACAAAATATTTCAATTTATATTTTTATAATTGGAAAAATAAAAGATTAAACTTAATTTAACCTACCAAATAGCTTCAATGAACCAATAAAATCTAAGTCTAAGACAAATATAGTCTCATTGATTTAATATCCATATGTTAATCAACCTTTAATCAGTCAAACAAAATAATAATTACAGATTTTATTAAAACTTTAACTCAATTAACTATTAATGATAATTTATATATACCAAAATAATTTATTGTTTGCATTATTTTGTCAATCTGCTGGTATAAGACCATTTATTTTTTAAATAATACAAATTGTAAAATTTAAAATAGAATAAAATTATTATCACCAAAAATAAAAATTAAAATGTCAATAATGAATGAATTAGATCCTTCTAAACATACATTTGATGATATTAGTCTCTGCAATAAATATATTACTGGTTAATATTTAATAATCATAAAATTTTATAACCATGTGCCATGCAAGTATTTCCTTTGCTGAATAACCAAGTGTATAATAATTGTATTTTACTGCAAATATATTCAAACAGTGTGAAAATAAAACTGAATTATGTGAAATGAATTTAAATTAAATTCAAATTAACCATTATATTTCTCTGACCAGTTATGTGAGAATTTTGTCATTTAAAAAAAATATTTATAAAAAACTGATAAATTATTAAACCAAATAATACAGCAGGGTGATATGAAAAATACTAATGCTAATAAAACTTATAAAAAATTTGTTATATGATTTAAAATTATTATGAATATATGTATACATATAAAACACTATTGTAAACAAACATAATATTGGATATAAATCAGTTTTTATTAAATACTTGGTAAATTTAAAAGCAACTATAATGTACCAAATGAAAACATTCACATTTATCACTTGATTAAGTATGATAATGAGTTAATTAAACATGTAAAACCACAACTAAAAGCTTTGAGTACTTGAAAATCTTATATTAAAGAATTATATCTTGACATGACATTTACAAGAACTTTAGAAAAAAAATAAAAGAATGATCTTCAAATGTTAAAAAAACAACCACGAAGGAGTATTTGAAAAATAAAATTGGGAAGTTTCCCTGAAATAGAGATTAAATAGCATACGATATGAAACAGGTGAAGTAGGTGGTTATCAGTTGTCTTAAGTGAATTCATAATTAGGTGTTTTCAATTCTAAAATCAATACAAGATAAATTTTGTACATTTAAAGCTTTTTTAATTACAAATAAACAATCGTTACATACCTTAAAACATGAGATCCCATATTAATTTCACATGAAATTGGTAAGAATCAACATTGAAACTAAATTATTACTAAATATATTATCAGTTTACAACGATAAATTACACTTTGTACACACCGATAAAGCAACAGCAACCATAGATGATTGTAGAGTAACTATACGAGTAAACTTATAGATCGATCGACTGTCATTATGTATACAGTGTATAATTTATTAATTTAAAGAAGGTCTGAGAGTGACGGCGGGAGAAAACATAACGCCATCTTGGTTGTCTGATCGGAGTGAATTGAGCATGCGCGGTGGCCGATCACCTGGCGCCCTCTTCCAATGTCACCCTGCTTCAAATGTCTAATGGCCTTTGAATACTTAATCATAATTAATTAGCTATTAATATACTCCATTTATAGACTCTTATTTAATATTTTTAGTCAGTAAACAAAATATTTTATTCATACTACAAGACCTGGAAGTAAAGAAAATAAATGTAAAAATTATGCTTGTTGTCTAAATGATTACTTATTTATAAAAACATTGAAAAGTACTACTAAGAATATGAAATAAATTTAATGAATTTACACATTTTTTTTACTAAGTTAATTTATAGGGAACTTTCAGCAAAAGTATCCTTTTTAAAACAATCTTTGAAAATAATAAAGGACCTTTTATTTACCACTATAATTTCTCAGATTTTTATTATTCTGAACTCCTACCGTCTTGAGTATTTTTTATTTTATATTGAACTGCTTGTGAACTTTAAAGAAACATCCAAAATTAGTCTTTTGAACCAAATTTTGTTGCATTAAGTTTTTTTATGTAAAGTTATAACTCCTTGGTACAAAATTGGAACAATATATTCAAATGAATTTGAAACAAGATTCCAGAAATTTTTAAATCCAAAAATTTAAACCTAATTTAGTAAAATATTTTTTAAACTTATATAAATTTAAAGATTAATTACATTTTACTGTGAAAACAAAAGGAGGATGCTTAAGTCTCACTTTAAACAAAAAAGATTGTTTTACCATTTCTTAAATGTTTTTAGGAAATTACTTTACTCAAGATTAAACACCATTTAAACAAAAACTTGTGATTTGTTATTGAAAGAGGACAAAATTAAATTCATTAATCTAATTAGATTCTAAAGGATAAAAGTACTTTTTATCCCAGACTCATAAATTGTCTCATAAAAAATTAAATCTAACAGAACAATTTTTTTTTTAATTTTTGAAAAAAGTGAAAGATAGATATCAGTTTATGGTGAAAATAAAACTCAACTCATGACCATTAAGTCTCAGACCAAAAAAATGATAAAAGGTTGTTTTACAAAAAAAAAATATATATATATATATTCTTTTACAATATCATAAATGCAGCAAATGAAGCAATTTATAACAGAAATAACTGCAAATTTAAGAAATTATAACCTAACTAAGCAACACAAATTTTTAAGTATATATTATTTAGTATTTTTAATAAGTTTAAATCGTTGTCTTACCTCTTTGGCCTTTTTGTTTTTAATAATATCTTAACAGATTAATGATTTAAAGAGTGCGCAGTATGACACATACTTTTTCACTAACAGAAATATTTCCTAGTTTCTAGTAAAAATTTTTACAAATACGTGTTTAGGGATAAAATAAAAATGTTTAAAATGGTAATGAAAATGAAGTTACAAAGCATTTCAAATTGTATATAATGATATGAAAATTTTAAAAAATATATATATTTCCTTTCTTTTCTACAGATTATAATTTTAAGGTATTCTTTATTACAATTAATAACCTGTTTTCAGAAATAGTATTGTTATTTTATGAACATCCAAATAATTTCTATAGTATAAGAACATCTATATACACACACCACTATTCCTAAATTATAGGTTTAATAACTTGTTTCACATTTTGACCTTTCATCATTAAGTTAATTTTTCTTCCTCATAGTTTAATTTAATTAGGACCTTTAGCAATAAAGAAAAATTAATGTGATAATTGAAGGTCAAAATATGAAACTAACTATTAACAAAAAATTTACCTATATTGGAAACCAAAAAGATAAAGAGGAAAACATTTCTTTTGTAATATAAATTTGTAGAGGTCTCAATTGATTTATATTGCTTTTTTTTATTTCTATTACATTTTTTTTTTTGTTACAAATTTACCTATATTATACTTTATTAGCCAATTCAGCAATGCTTTGCTATTGCTTGATTCAATATATATAAATTAAACAAACCCAATTGAAAGTTTGATATCAATTTTTATGTTTAGTTAAAATTAAATATCCATATACTCTTTCATGTTTTGGTCATATAAATTTAAATTACCCGTTTATTTAATTTTAATGTTCATTGAAATGCTCTTTGATATACAGAGCTTTGGTAACTTTATTTGGCAAGTATAGAAAAAAATCCTTGGTTTTCCTAACCTGGAATATTGGCTCTTATTAATTCTCAACTATTATACTGGTATCATCAGTATGAAGTAGATAACTAATTGACCAAATGAAGTAAATGTTTTCAAGTGGAAAGCATTTTGCACATTCGGAGTAAAAGAGCCACAACACAAAATTTCTAATATCAGAATTTTTAATGAAGTGCCATTCCTCAAATATCAATACAAAGCATAGTACAATCAAGTATGGAATATTGAGAATATTCTAAATGGAAGTTTTTTCACCTCAACACCTTAATAAATAAAAACAAACAACTTTTTAGGAAAGAAAATCCAGAATAAAAACAAAATATGGAATTGAGTGAAAACCAAATGAAGAATGTAGAAGCAGAATACATGAGAAAACTACCAGAATCATGTTCTATCATAATACAGAATATTAGTAACTGAAGATGGAGAAACCTAAAATGTACAAATGAACAAAGAATATTTATAACTTTATAGAATAGAAGTTTTTTTCACCGCAACATCTGAATAAATGGATATTTTAATTAAGTAATGAACAAATTATGTTTAATTTTCTTTCAATTGAATAGATAAAGGATTTCAATTACTTTAAAATTTCCAGGTTAATATTTACAAAATAGACATGGATCCAAAATACAAATCTTTGCTAATATTGATCCTATTTAGGATCCTAGAATCCTATCCTATTTATTATTTTAGTTTTGAATTGAATAGAATTTCATTATCTTTTAAATAAGTGACAATAATCTTCCAGAAGATGTATAAACATTGTATTATATTTCTTTTTAGGACTTTATTTTATACCATTTATTATTTTATTTTTTTCATTAGTGCTGTTTTCTATTTGCCTTTTGGATTTTACTTTCTCCTTTCTGTCTATCTGTATATCCAAATTTCGGTGCACTTAGCCCTGCATTGTTGTTGTTTGGATTAAACAGATCCTTAAAGTAATAAAAATCTTTGAAAACAGCAAAAATGAAAAATAAAAAGGTTTTAAATAATTAAAAAATAGGACTTCTTTCGATTTGGAATATATAAAAATTATTATCAATTTATTGGAAGATTGCTGATTAACCGTGTGTAATAATAAATGGAAGATGGAGGGTGTAGTAAAATAAAAACTCAAATAGTGATAAACTATTTTATTTTATAATTGAGCCAACATTTTGCCTCACCTTGCAGGGCTAAAAAAGATACAAACACTTAAATGATGTAAGTATAAGTAAAAAAGTAAATGAAAAATTAGTAAATAAATTGTATACCCTTTTAATTTTTCGTTTACTTTTTTACTTATGTTTACATCATTTAAGGGTTTGTATCTTTTTTAGCTCTGACGAAACCCTGGTCGAAACATTGGTACAATTAAAATAGTTTATCACTATTTGAGTTTTTGTTTGATCGCACCCGAACCATATTCTATTGATTATCAATTTAAAAGAACATATGTCCACAAATTAATAATAAGGACTTGATAATGGACAGAAGAGCTGAAAACGTTGATCGGATGATATAAAGAATAAAGAAGTAAAATAAAGGGTATAAAATAAAGTCCTAAAAAGAAAAATAATAAAGTTTTAACAAATAAAATCCTTTGGAACTTTAGTTGTAGGATTGCAACTAATTATTTATATTTAAAGAAGATGTATAGTTTTTGAGTTATTAGAAAAATAATTTTTTTTTTTAGATATTAGAAATTTTTTTAAATTCTAATTAAGAGTTTTTTACTAAGAATATTTTTAAATTCAGCCTTATTGCTCATGAATAATTGCAATAATTTTAGCTTTGCAGGTACTATCATTTATGAGATACACTGTCAGCAAGTGAGATGTTACAGACACGTGACAGATGTTATTAATCATTTGTCTACATTATGTCTTTTGAATTTATTTATATCTATATCTTCTGTCATTCTTTATACTTCCACAACATTTTATTCTTCATAGTATCTTCATTCATGTTGTGTTATTGCATCTGTTATAATTTTATTATTTAAAAATTATTGCTTTTTCCGTTATTAATCTCTTTCTTTATTATTATTTCACTTTTTTCATATTTATCATACTCTGGCATAACCGGGATACAAATAGAACATATAGTATTTGAGAAATATCAACTTAAAAATACAGTAAAACATATATTGGAATAGTATAAAGTTTCTTCTGAATTCCAGGTAACTATTTTTTTCAGTAAATAAATCTGATTATATGATTTTTTTTGTTGTTATTTAATTTCTAGTGAGTTCTTTTTAGGAATAGGCATGAAATGTTTTATATGGCTTGAAAATAACAACAGAATTCTTACTGATATATTGTTTAGTATAAAGCAGGAAGTTTATAAATAAAAATATTTATTTATTGGAAATCACAAATTGATAAAAATATAACTACAGATAATGTCACCTTAATGATGTCTAATCATAGTTTAAAAAATTAATAATTAACTTTGTTTTCATTCTACTTAATTATTTTTATAAGGTCGTAATTTTTAAGTTGAAAAAAGTTTTATTCTGCATAATTTTATATTACATTCTTTCTTTACTTTAAACAATATATTTATTTATAGATATAATAAATTTTACATCATTTTTTTTTTCCAATTACCATTTTAGAAGGTACAATAAATCGGCTTTGGTCATGCTTCCTTCGAGCCCACACCTCCTTCATTCCTTGAGAGTGCCACTTCTTTTCCTCCTGAGGAATTCATTATTTATTATATTACAATTATTTATAAAAATATGAAGAAGATGGTTGGGACAGAAAATAGTTAACAACTATTTATTTTCTAGTCTTATCAATTTGAGATTTGCTGATGGTGCCGGTTCGAATCTGGCCTGGGGCATTGACTTTTTTCATTGCGTGGTGGTCCTAAAAAATGAAAAACTTGACCCCCAACCATGGTTAGGCAGTATAGGACTCCAATGGTAGTCTTGGTCGAAAAAAAACTATTTATTTCTCAATGTTTCGTCCCACTTTGCAGGGCTTCATCAGGACTAAAAAAGGTACAAAACAACTAAAAATAAGTTGAAAATATAGGATAACAAGAAGTAAACTAAGGTGTGGTTAAAAATGATGTAAATATAAGTGAAAAACTAAATACAAATAAGATGTATAATAAGCATATTAAAAAAGAAAAAAGCCCCCAATCAGTACCGCTCCAGTTAATTTGTTTTACTCTTTAGGAATATTTATCAAAAGCCATTTAAGCTTGTTTTTCTTATGTTTTGACTTTACTACCATGTCCATCATTCTTGAATTCATCAGAAACTGTTGTAACTCATTTTTGGAAAACAATTACACAACCTTGTTTTTCCGTATGGTCTTCAATTATGATATTCCATTGGTCATCAAATAAATGATAGTTACCATAACAAAAATAAACTAAACTTTACTTCACCTTAATTCATAAGGAAAGGATACAAAAATCATTAAGGTGATTATTTCATATTATAACCTATCCATTAAGATTTATTACAAGTTATCAATAAAGGGTAAATATTAAACATTCAAATGAGAGTTACTTATCAATTAAGGGTAAATGTCAAACATTCTAATGATAGCAAATGATAAACATATGAACAAAAATAAATTGAAACTATATAAATAGGATAAGATATAGTACATAAATTATTAAGGAAATATGGAAAACTTTAACAGAATAAAAAGGAAATTGAAAATTATTTTTTAAAAATCCATATCTTACTTCACTTGACTTTATCACCTGATATTTTATTGAAGAGATTCAAAATTACATTTAAAAGTTAGTTGTCCATTTATAAATTCTTCTATTTAGTTATGTTCTAAGCAATGTCTCATCATAGAAAATAATTATTGAATGGAATGCCTTGCTGTTTTCCACTATACAAAAAATCTGTTTGTGCACTTAAAAATTGGATTTTAATTCTGGATGATATGAAAAAACGCAGTAAGTTTTTTGTTTTTCTTTTAGTTTTTTCCTAAGAAATAAACTTTTAATAGAGTATTTCATGTCTCAATACCATTTCAAATCATCTGTTTAATATTTTCAGTAATCAATGACACATTCTATCATGTTTCTATGTATAGCTTCACATGATAACATGTTATTACCATTTGTTGCTATACTCAATGTGAAACTTTAACTTAAAATATAAAAACACCTATTAATATAAACAATAGATAAGAAATAGAATAAGAATATGATTAAAGAAATTCAGGGATTCATTTAAGAATGAATTAAGCAAAAATAATTTTAATGTGATTGACCATAAGTGAATATGAAGGAAATGGTCAAGGGTGTGGTCAAGAAATAACAAAAAATAATTCTCAACTATTAATTTACTGACATTTCATCGTTGCGTAGGTTCTTCACCAGGGTTAAAAATAAAAAGATTCAAAGTAAGTAGAATCAGAGCAAGAGTGAAAGAGGGATATAAGAAATATAAATGTGGAGGAGGTATACAAACTATCAAAAACTTAAATAAAATAAGGATGATAAAGATAAAAACAAAAATAATTAAATAACATAATGAAGAGTAGTGAACTAATACATGAGAGTAACTATTATCTATTCATTCAATTAACTAAGGGTATATAATGAATAAAACATTAATTAATAATATTAAAGCAATAGTGAATATTATCATAGAGAATAACAGGTACTGAAAGTGATAGTAACTTGAGTAAAGGATCAATCAATAGAATATATAATGTTATGGAAATTTAAACTAAGCGTGACAAGGATATACAAAAATAATGTAGAAGGAAGCTAGTGGGATAAATTACTGATAGAGATAAGGATGAATCAGAGTTGATGTTAAGAAATCAATATTAATTAAACTAAGTATAAGGTTAAATAAAATTACTAAAACCAATTAAATATAATTTCAATATTCTTTATTAAATAATGATTATTTATATTTGTTATTAACTGCTTTTGTATCATTTGAATCTTATTAAAACGTTATTGCTTTTATTTTTGTTTTTTGTTACCATGGTACATTTAAGGTTAAATTTCGAGCGAAATAGTTCAAAAAGCATGAATTTGTTTAGTACATCGAAAGAAAAGTTAATATAATTTGCAAAATCAAGTGCAAAGATTGTTATGATAAGGTATGATTCATACCATGAATAAACTTCTTAATGGTTCAAAAAATAACTCCATAAAACAACCTCCATATATTTTTTATTCAATACCAGCCCGCCAGGCCTTACATGATTAATATAACTTACATTTTTTTAATTTAACAATTGATTATGGTATTGAGGGTGTACTCTTGTGAAAAAGACATCCCTAACTATGTAGAATGCTATAAATAATGTGAATAATAACGATGATATATAAATAAAAAATAAAATAAAATAAATAGATAAAAATAATAATTCTTAAGAAGAGAGGGAAAAAAAATAAAAAGAAAAGATAATAACAAAAACCTTGAAATTTGTAGATTTAATAAAATAAATAACTGACTTCTAATGAAGTAAAAAATAGAAATAACTTCAACAAGACTCAACCAATACACACCAAATTTGGTGTACATTGGTTGAGTTGTGTTGAAATTATTTCTATTTTTTACCATATATTTTTATTATATAATGTTATTTACCGCTATTGCGACCAACATATGGTCCACAAATCGATAATTGAAACATGTGATTTTTATTAAGTCAAAAAACAAAACAACTACTCTATGTTTTGTTGTTTTTTAAACTGTTTAAAACTGTTTAACAGTTGTTTTTTAAACTGTAAAAAGACAGACAACTTCTTAACGTCTCACTGCATACACATATCTTCTCCATTTTCTCCTTACTACGCACTCGTAGTTGCCACAATTCTGGCCATCTTCGCCAGCTAAATCATCTTAGCCACGGCGGGCGGACTTCTTTGACTCATCCTCCAAGAGGACAAGGCGGGCGGACGTACGTCCCTTTTGTCGATCTACTTCCACGAGAATATCCACTCAGAACAACCACAACCGGAGCCCCACCAATCACCGGTGATATAAGACTTTTTTTTTCTTTTGTTCAATTAATTTTATTTTGTAATAGTGCTAAGCTTCCTTTTTTTTCTAGTTTGTATATTTTTTGTTCCTTTCATTATATTTACTTATTTAAAAATACAAAAATAACAAAATTCGACTATTCTTTTCTTTTCACGGTTGGGCTACAAAAAATTCCTTTTGAACCCCTATCCGCAGTAACAACCGCTATAAAGTAAATAGATATAATAAGTAATTAATTCAACCATTAATCCAATGTGTATATATTTATATCAAACTTTCAATTGTATTAAATTAATCTATCTGCATTCCTAAATCTAGCTATTTCGAAGCATTGCTGGGTCTATTAGATAAATTATACAATTTAAATGAATAGAATAAAATATTAATAACAAATTACTCCAGTATTACATTTTTAAAATCAAAGATACATCAGAGGAAGATATTTTGAAAATTGGGTATTTGAGCCTTGTCAAACTACCGCAATGATTATGTAACCTAGCTGACATTGAAGATCATTAAATTATACATCGATTTAATTTATCATTCAATCACAGTCAATATTTTGAGAAGGCCCCACACCTCCAAATATTTTAGTAGTATTCTTACAGAATGGACTCATCAACCCTAAGCTAAGTATCTCACTGTATACCTTCAAGTACAAACGATAGAAAAAGGTTGTATCTCATCTGATTTATGTAACAAACACGTAATGCAACTTATTAATTCATGTTTTGTTTTCTGTTTTTAGAGGGATCGGGAAAAAAAAATCGATTTAATAAGTTGGATCAAAATCATTAGAGCCCTTTTCAATAAATGGTAAAAAGGTGTAAAGCCGATTTTTATTTTTATAATTTTTGGTCTAGTCTGTTCATATACATAAACACAGACAATTTTGTGAGACTTGGTAGTTTGGACTCCAGGTCCTTAAACAGTAGATTCCAACCTTTGGGACACATCCCAACAGGGAGGTTTGAGGCTACTGTGAGGGAGCATGCAGCTGATACCCAAATATATTTTTCAAATACAAACAAAAAAAGTCAATTTGGTGTAGAAAAAGATGAATCAGCAAAATGGTAATGTTTAATTCACAAACCATGTCCAGGTGTCCAAGGACACAAATCCATCTATATTATTGCTGGGATGACTTCTGCATTGAGTTCACCAGTGAAAAACATGAGGCAAGCATAAATGGTTCTGATTGATATTAATATAGATAGACACAAAATTTCTTTTAAAACTTGCTTATATAGTGGATATTTTACAAAAATTATTAATTTAAATAAATCAATGTAAAGCTATAAAAATTCCTGTTGTAATGCAGAAAAACAATTATCACATTTACAAAAAACTGGAACTCCAGATTTAAAAAAAAACTATAACTCCAAAATATTTCCTAATTTCACCTGTCCAGTTAATAATCACTTGAACAAGCTATGGAGCAATTCTTGTTCTACTTTCAAGATCTTGATATGTCAAAACGGAATTGGATAAAAAACCTGTTTGTGATTGAAAAATATGACACCAGACAGGCTAAAAAAAGCAAGAAATGACAATCAAGTTTTCTAATGGCAACACATGAAAGGATAGTTTTTAAGAAGAATATAATATTATGTTTCAGTTGGGAGTAAAGAAAGATTTTTCTACTTTAACAAAGCATTAGAAATTTTATTCCCATTTTTATTTATCCCATTATTCCCCACGTTGCAGGACTAAAAGTTGGCTCAATGAAAATAGTATAGTGATTTACTATTTGAGTTTTTTTTACCGCACCCGGACCACATTCCATTAATATTTCTTATTGTTTTTTTATATAACAAACATTCAAACATAATATGTAAACAGTATCAAAGAAAAACAGGAAAAATAAAAATACAAAAAAAAAGGTTAAAATTAAATACAATATTGATCATAAATCATTTATTAATATCTAAATACAGCAACCAACATGTCATAAATACAATTAAATAATATTATCACACATGATGGCAAATGAAACATTATTACTGCATAATTATAAATAACAGAATAAATAATAAAAACAGATTTCACAGAAAAATATATTTAACTTTACAAGGCACTAACATAAAACTATCTGAACAATGTTACAGGGCTGTACACTAGAAAAATTTCAAATGAAAATAAAAAGAAATGTTAATAAATACAAAAACCTTTGTAGAGATCATAATGAGAATAAAATTAAAAAAAAAAAATTATGTGGTAATAGAACTGTGAAATAGGTGTACGTAACCAAATTACGCTTTTGATCTCTTCGATTTGAACTTGTGTTGAGATGATTTGATTACCAATTATTTGTGCTTCAATGAGCCATGCTATACATAAGATTAACTATCGGTTCAAGCGCTAGCAGCCATTTTCGGTTCTTCTCTCTTTTGTATACCAGAAACGAGCTTCTTCATTTCAGCAATTGCACGAGCTGGATTCAGACCCTTTATAAATAAAAATAACATAATTACACTTTGTGTTAATAAAAATCAATCAAATAAAATCTTACCATTATACACTTCTGTTAAATTACTTTTTCAACATGTTTCCATACATTACACTGAGTATAACAGAGATTTCATCAATGAATACAGTTAAAATTGTCTGTTAAACAGAATTAAAGTAGTTTAAAAAATGTCAATTTTTTTACA
>NW_027112221.1:153636-159625 GCF_000696795.3 Halyomorpha halys | reverse complement strand
ATATAAAGTAATAAATTTGCTATTAGTTATAAAATGCATGATACTAACAAGTGTAAAATATACCCATTTATGGAATTCAAATAACATTTCTAGAGAAGATCTAGAGGCTATCTTCTTTTCAGGTGCCTTAAAGGATTATTAGGTAATGAAGGAGAAGCCAGGATAAAAATAAGTGGGTTTTGGTGGTTGGGAAGTTCATCATAGAAGGATTGGTATCTGATTCTGGCCAATTTGACAACACTGAGATCCTGACAAAGTAAGGAGCATTAAGGATTTTGGACTGTTAGGATTGGATACAAGAGGAATTCGAAGGTTTTGTGGAGCCCCAAAGCTCAATTCCATATGTGTAGATAAGCCTTATAGTCATGTAGATCAGTCTTTTGTAATGGATTGGAAATTCAGATCGTTTGTCTAGTAAAAGTTTTAATAGTCAGAATTGACGTGCAGTTTCCTTTCTTTTCAGTCTTGATTGTGAAATGGATAGTAAAAATGTTGAGGGGAAGAAGAGGGAAAGTTAAAATATGTAAAAAAAAAAACCCCACATCTACTCGGCAATAGTTGGAAATTTTTGACAAAAAAAATAAATTAAAGGAAAGCATGTAACACAAAAGTAAATGTTGAAAAAGCTCTAGACAGACAGTTCAACATTGTCCCTGAAAGAAATGTCTATACCTGTTTATCTGAGTCTTTATACTTCTCCGAGTTCTAGATTTGTATTCATAGATAAGTTTTTTTACTACTATTTTTGAAAATGCTTCAGGTAAATTAATAAAAATAATGAATATGGTGATGATATTATAAAATAACAAATTTACATAGTAACATATATTTTGAAAATGAAAAATGAAACCAAATAAGCAATAAGGCAACAAACAACATTTTTACTGTGCAGGACTTCAGTCTTCTACTTTACAACTATAGACTGCTTGAACCGGACAGAGCCAAGTTAATAAGATAAACGTCCATAGTAGGACTGTCCTCGGCTGTTCCTTAACACATTTTGTAAAAAAATATAAAGAAGAAATCACATGTTTAGCTAAAATAGTCACATTATTTTTGGCTCATTGACTGGCTTTAATTTTAATGATTCTTGATAGTAGTTTATACAGTGTAATCTCGGCAATCCTAACAAATATGCAGAGGTGTCTTCAGATTACTGAAAAGTTCAGGTATATGAATTTTTTTTTTACATATTTTATTTGAAATTGGAAAATTCCTGGCAATAATGCTAAATGATGATTTAACTAATTTATATTTATAGTTGTAGTTAATAATAATTTGTTATAGTTATAAAACTGTTCATTTATAAGTAAAAAAATTAAAAAATACTCTTTGTATAGATTTACTTTAAATATGATTAAAAAAAAAAAGGAGTTCATTAATAAAATTTGTTTAATACATATGTGGCAAATATTAATTAAATGAGTTTTACAGAATCAAATGATTTATACAATAGATGTTATAAATATCTAATTCCAACAAAATATATTGTGAACACTTTCATAGGAATCAGATTACCCGATACCGAAACTGTGTTAAAATTTCTTCTTTTTATTTTAACAGTAATTACAATAACTTGTCTATAGATCAGGAAGTTAAAAATGTCCTTTACACATGTGTATTTTTATTTGAAAACAAGAATGGTATTGCCTGCTGTGTTTTCTCAAAAATAGGAACTTTTTTTTTAATATCAATTCGGATTACTTGAGTTTTCGGAGTATCGAAGTTCAGATTACCGAGATTACACTGTATTTACTTTATCTTCATTTTTGGTTTATTTTACTTTATATTCATTGTTAGTTTATAATTCACTTTATTTTTATACTTTTTGTTTCCTTTATTTTATTTTTATATATTTTCTTTATATTTACATTATATTTCCTATAATTTATGTATTTCTAAATATGTGATGAAAATGTATGTAAACTAATATATTGCTTACAAGGCCATGTGTTCTCGAAAGTATGAATCATGTATGTAAAATCAATAAACTGCTTTCTCACAGGGTTACTATCAGTAAGAAGTAAAAAAAAAAAAAAAATAGGGATTTTTATATTAGGATGTTAAAGTGAAAAATAACTTGCTTTAGAAAATTATCAATATTCTATATCAGTTTGTACAATGTTTTTGGTTTTCCCAATCTACAAGTACTAATACAACTCAATAACTAAGCACATCAATTTCCTTTAGAAATTTTGTCATATAGTCACATTAATTAAAATAAATTTTTCTTAATGTGATTATATGACAAAATTGCAAAATGAAATTGGTATACTTAAAAAATGAGTAGTAGGAATACTAGTACTAGATAGTCCCGGCCTCCATGGTAGTCTTACTTATCTGATTTTTCAAACAGACAATTATAGCGAGTAGGTTGGTCGATGTACAACATGTTACAATCTCACAAGAGGAGATCATAACACTAAAAAAAAGGCAATCCTGATCCATGGATAAAGAAATAAATCATGGAATTTAATAAACAAAAATACTTTGATCAATTAATCATCCCAAATAAAAAAAAAATTATCTGCAAAGAAAATAATGAACAAACCTTGGGACAAGTCTTAGTGCAGTTGAGAATGGTATGGCATCTGAAGACTGAAAATGGGTCCTTAAGCCTTTCCAGGCGCTCTTGGGTTTTTTGATCTCGAGAATCGATGACCCACCTATAGGCCTGCATGAGAACAGCTGGGCCGAGATACCTGTTGCCATTCCACCAATAGGAAGGGCACGATGTGCTGCAGCAAGCACAGAGGATGCATTCATAAAGACCATCCTAAAGAGAAATAAAATATAGAACATCAATCCATAATTCTTGATTACGTTTGTTAGAACAATAACTAAAAAAAAAAAAAAAAAAAAAGGCAAAAGTCAGGATACTTATCTAAGATTGAAAAACAAATTCTTAATTCACTTCAATAGCAGTTCTTTAATTATTTATAATTATTTTTTTGTTTTTATTCATGTATATAATGTACAGTACTTACCATATTGTTTTGGGATACCCCATTATACAATACAACTTTCTTGATTCTAATGACATTTTACATAATTATTCTATTTTAAATTTTGGTAAAACAAACCGAATGGGGAAAAAAAACCAAAACATTATTGAATTCAAATGGAATACATAACATTGAGTAATATAAAATACATTTCATGGATTTATATTTACATTAATATAAGCATGGTTCTTTTGTATTTATATCTACGAGACGTAGTTTTAGTGTAATTTCATATTTCTTTGATTAGAAGGTTTAATCAGTTAGGGCAAAACTGGAAGAAATTATGTGCCAGTTTATATTTGTAATCCTGTACGGTATCTATATTTAATTCAGAATACATTTTAGAGGTTCTAGTTATATAGTAATATGGATAGTAATAAACAATTTTGAGGTGTTTGTTTTGAAATACTTGTACTTTTTAAAATTTTGTTTGAACTAATAAAGCTTCATATGGAGCAGGCATAAGTTAATCCTTTGCACTCAAGACTTTTTTTTGAATGACATACCAGTAACTCGTTAACAGTTGACGGAATATTTGGTCCAACATTTTGAGAACCAATATCAAATTTTATTTTGTTTGGAGGCTCATCTAAGTTAGAAATATCCACCCACTCGTGGAGAAATTTTGATACTTGAAGAGCTACTAGATGACGAGAGAGGGACTGCTTTCTGTTACTCAAAGTGCGATAATCACTATTTTTGTCACTAAACACATTAAAAATAAAATCATCTTCACTATCACTCAATTCAAAATTTTCATCCATTTTAATAAGATAAAAATTCACAATAACTTTTTTTATAACAAAAAAAGCATCCGAAAGCTAGCACAGATGTGAAACTAATAAGACAGGATTATACTTGCGATAGTACGTCTCCAGCCTTGTATATTATGTAAACAACACAACAGTACCAAGTGGCGACATATAGTCACCATTTCAGTAACCAAAGAATTTACCGTATTGTCCTCTGTCAAGTGCAAAAGGTTAAGATGGGTCTTAGTACTGCTTTATGTTGTATCAATTTATATCTACAGGATAATTTTGATTTTTTATTAAAGTATGGATACATTTTATGTAAAATGTTCTTTGCGTTTTACAATTTCGAGTTGATGTGGAGGTTAAATAATAGTTTGCTGTCTAAAGTTACTCCGCTAAATATTTAACTGTTTTGGAAAAACGGACAGGGGTATTACTTAATTCTGTGGTCGATGTAAGTATAGGTCATCCCGTCATGAAAATGATGGCATCTGTTTTATCAATAGCAGTTCGTTGAAAAGAGATAGTGAAGACTGTTCCGTTACAGTATAGATTGTTGTTAATAGCTTATAATAAATAGCCTGGGTGTTATATCTGTTGTGAGTGAGGATTGCAGTTCGAGAACGGCCAATAAATTAGGGCCGGAACATCACAAAAATATTTAAAATAATGTAAAACTTAAATAAAAATACTTATTGGTATATAGCCTTTTTGACAAATTACCCCGCGAATCATGAGAACTGAATCCGATACATGCCAAAGCTAAGGAATGTCAGTCAAAATCAGTTGTATGAATTTCTGTCTGCCCTCAGGGCTAGACCTTAAACTGTTTTTTATGTAACGCAAAACCTGTTGCTTAGAGCTGGACACCGATCGTCCCAATAGGAGTTATAGTTTTTATTTTGTTTTTTAATATTATTAAATATGAAGTGACGTTTTTGTTTTACTGTTTTATTCTAATAAATGTGGATAGCCCAGCTTGGGTATATTGTTTGTTATTAGTTTATATAAACGATCTTTAACTCATCACTTTTATAAAATTACTATTTCTACTATATGATTATCTATTTCATGTATTTTACTGGCTAACTCTATTTGTACGGGGGTTGCCCCATAAACAAACAAATAAATAAATTATTATTATTATACAGTTTTAAAATATAAATTGTGGTTTTAATGTGGTTCATATGATTTTCCTCAATCCTTTTGCGTGATACATATATTTTTATCTATATTTATGAAAAACTTAAATGTTACTGTTTCTCTTTAGTTGATAGTAGAAGCCACTTATGGTTCGAAAACACTGACCTCAATCCGAAGAGTTTAGGTAAAATATTTCAAAATCTCTAAAGGGATCCCTACTCTATATGGTCTGTTGATTAGATTGATCGATTAGAGATAATGCTAAGGATTACCGAGAAAACTTTGTAATCCAATCATTCAAAATTTAAAGCGGGGAGGGAAGTGGTCATGAGTTCTTCATTCAATATAGTTTGATTCACTTTATTTAACATATAACATGCAATTTAAATTAAAATTAGCCTGCTCACAATCCTATAATTTAAATATTTAGCATGTTATAACTTTTTATATTTAACACAACACCATGAATACCCTTATACATATTTTCAAAGGAAAAAACCAGACATCATAATTTTGAAATTTTATTATTTTAAGTACAAAATAGAGCGTGAATACAAAGTATTAATAAGAAAAATATTTTTTTAAAATACCAAATGTACACTAAGCACAGCAGAAAAACATTTTAATAATAAAAAAAAAATTAAAAAAATAAAACTAGTTTTGTCAATCCTCAATATTAGTCAGTAAATAAGGAATTTTATCAATATACTGGCCTTCTGAGGAGCATATTGTAACAAAAATATTGACAAATGTGATATATATCATATTGAATAATATTGATCTAGTAGTGGAGGATTTAAACAACATAAAGGGCAAAAATAAATTATTCCTATTATTTCACTGTACTTATCATTTAGCTTGTAGGTTGGAAGTGTTTAATCACTTTTCTGATTGTTTTTACTATCTGGTATTTCCTGTCTACCAGGAAATTAAAAACCTTTTTTAACATATAATCGCTTAATAGTCAGATAATACATTTCCTTTTCATCTAATTTTGTATACATATATATATTCCTATTTCACAGATCAAAGTAAAAATGTTTATCTGATGAGCCTCCAATATAATTCTTTTCTTATCTGTTAGAA
>NW_027112221.1:107324-146811 GCF_000696795.3 Halyomorpha halys | reverse complement strand
AGATAGCAACCTAATGTATTTAGGCAGCATATATGAATAAAGTATTTCTCTCTAGTGCTCCCCAGAGTTGGGCAAAACTTAGCTTTAGTTGAAACTACTTACTAATGTTGCCATGGATATATTTATTTATCAATGGTTCATTCACAAATAAGGGTTGTATCCATGACAATTTTATCAATTAGTTTTAACTAAAGCTAATTTTTGCCCATTTCTGGTGATCTCTCTCTTTTCTGGTATATATTTAAACACTCACTGAAGTTGTTATAGGAACAGAGACATAAGTAGCACACAAGCACCTCTAGTCACAAACTTATAAAGTATGTCGGGTCTACAAAATATTGTGACATAAGGATTAAATATGAGGCTATGTCAGTAAAAGTGGCCTTACCTCTTCACACTGTTTTCCACTTTCAAGCACTTTTTAATTATTGCTCAGTTTAACTATCTTAAAATCTCCTCTTCCCGTTTTAAGCAAATATTAAAAAAATTATATAGGACCGTCTTAGTGGGGCGGGTCTGGCCGTGAAGGAGTGATCTTTTTTTCTGTTATGATCTCCTTTTGTTAGATTGGGACATGTAGCATATTGACCAACCTACTTGGTATAAGTGTCTGTTTCCTACTTCAGATAAGTAAGGCTACCACGAAGGGTGGGAGAGGAGGGTTTCATGCCATTTTACAATTTCAGGGGCTTTTTAAATATTTCTCGATTAAAGTATCTTAAAGTTTCCTCTTCCCATTTGAAGCAAATATTTCAAAAGTATTATAGGACCATCCCTCATTGGGAGTCTTAAAAAGAGGGGGCGCGGCCGGGAAGGATTGATTTTTTTTGTATTATATGTTTCTATCTACTAGAATACACCAATAGAAAGTTCTCTATGAACAAAATGAATCAGTTGGAAAATAGTTGATTCACCGTGTGTGATATATAAAAGGAAGATGGTCTAGGTGTGCTCAAAGAAAAAGCTCAAATAGTAATTACACCATTTAATGCGAGCCAATGTTTTGCCCCACCTTTTAGGACTTCATCAGCACTAAAAAAGATACAAACATTAAAATAAGGTAACAAAGTAAGAAAATAGATAACATTAAGTAAAAGTAAACTAAGGTGTGGCTAATTATTTTATTTAGTATATGGGAAAATTTATATAAATAATAATAAAGGCCTAACAAACCCGAAGGTTTGATGCTGATACCAACAATCGCTCTCTACATATATCCTTCCATTGATGCTTCTCTAAACACAATTCTACAAGATCAGTTTTAATGAGCTTCCTCCATTTATGTTTCGGTCTATCCCTCAGACGTTTACCTGTCGGTTCGGTTTTTATTAACATTTTAGGGTTCCATTCGTTACTAACCCTACAACCTTACACAGCCATCTTAATCGCCACAATGCTATAATCTAAATTATATTTACCGAGTGTTATTCCCTTAATTCAGCGTTGGGTAGCCTTCTAAATTCTCCCATTAATTCATCCTTTTTACATAAAAAAATATTTTCTTTATGTTACTTTGTTAATTTGTAAATATATTTTAATATATTTGAAATCACAATTTGCCACACATTAGTTTTCTTTTATTTTATGTTATCTGCTCTCTTACTTTATTTTAGTGTTTGTATCTTTTTTAGTCCTACAACATGGGGCGAAACGTTGGCTTATACTAAATAGTTTAATTACTTTTGGAATTTTTTCTTTGACTGCACCCAGACCATCTTCCTTTTATAAAAATAAATCAATGTTAGAGTTTTTAAAGATGGGTTAGGTCACTTTTGCTCTTGAAGCCTCATATTCATTCACAACAATCTTTGTATGTGTTAATAATTGTGGGCTGACTCAGAAATGGCAGTACTATCAAATTTTCATTCATGGGAAAGACACCAATAAGGCCTGTGTGTAAAAAAACTGGTTAATGAGTCAATTGATTGGTAGGATTACTACTACTATGATTTTTTCATTTGTTTTTAAAAAAGAAATTTTTTTGTGACATACAGGGGAAGGGAGAGGGGTTATCTACTGGGTACCACTCTATTCTGACACCATGTCAAGTTTTCATTTTGTGGGACCGTCACAGAAATAAAAGACGACCCCTACACCAGATTCTAACCAGCACTACTGCAGTTCTCAGGTTGCAAAGACTTACGCCTCAACTCCCTGAACCACAGATGGCCCTTTGTTGCTACCTACTGCCTTTACACATTTGTGCCTCAATGATTTTTATTTTGTGGTTTATATAACCATTAGAGCAATTGTATGGTTGCAATGTTTCTCCTCCCTCCTGTATCGTATTTAATAATAAAAGGGAATAAGCTTGAGTAGACTGCATTTTTTTTAATACCTACCTGCTTACCAGTTGTTATTTCTAAAAATTCTTTTTAAAATTTATAAAACAGAGATTTCTTCTGTATATTATCTATTGTTAGGTTTTAGTACAATTTAACTTATTATCTTGTTCGTCTGAACTCTTTTGAAGAAAATTAGTAATATTGGGAAAATTGTTGATTGACCATGTGTGATGTATGAAAAGAAGATATATCTATATAATCTCAAATAGTAATTAACTATTTAATGTGAGCCAACATTTTTATTTTTTATTTTATTCATAAATTTTTATATAATTTCTCTCCCTTATTATCTATATTAACATTTTATGTCTGGCTATATGTAATATTCCCTAATATTACCTTTACTTTAATATTATTTTATATCTTTTTTTAAATGTAACATTTTTACTAACCACCACTTTCCTCCCACCACTGGGTGGTGGTCCACCACTCCACCATCCTGTTGGTCTCCCCATTCCGTCTTTGCTCATTTTTGTGTTTACTTCCATTGAGTAAGATTAGTGCCCTATTCTTTTTATTTTTTCTTGACTATCGTTCTTATTTTAGTGTTTACTGTACTTTTATATTTATTTTTTATCCATTAGTCATTATCTCTGATTTTATTAATTGTCTTATACTCTTTTGTGATTCTTATTTGTTTATCCTTATCAGTGTGAATTTATTTTACATTACATTACACCTCACTATAAATCTGTATTGGTTGTTTGTATCTTTTTTAGCCCCGATGAATCGGGATAATTGCCCAATGTGGGGCAAAATGTTGACTCAAATTAAATAGTTATTACTATTGTTTTTTTACTGTACCTGGACCATCTTCCTTTTATTGTTAATTATATTCTCCTATTTTTATAGTCAAACTATGTATTAATTTTCTACTTTTGTAATTTTCTAGTTCATTCTGAAGCATTTCCGGAGTTCAACGTAGACTGGTATTCCCCTTTAGAAATATATTTATATAGTCAAGGCACACCTTCAAAAATAGTGAGAAGTTTTACACAAAAGTTGGGCTATTTTCAAAAATGTAAGAATATAAGCCTCTTTCCCCTATGTCCAATGGTATAATAATGATCATTTTGAATTTTAAATATTTTCTATTCCAGCTACTGGTACAAGAATACTTAGAGGTTATAAGGACATAGCGACTGATGCTGATAAACAACATGACATTTCCCATCTTGTATTTGTCGTTCACGGCATCGGGCAGAAGATGAATATTGGTGCACAAATATTTCGTAATACTTACAGGTTCAGTTTAATATCAGCATTAAGTTGCATTAGTCCACAGTTCATATTAAAAACTAAAAATATATATATTTTTTCAGTATAAGAGAAAGGGTGACATCTTTAAAAAATAAATTTTTTCCTGATTGTATTCAGCGTGTGGAATTCTTTCCAGTTGAATGGAGAAACAATTTAGTCTTAGATGGAGGTTTGTAATTTTTATTTGTACTATATTCTGTAGTAGCAAACACCAATTATCCTTGTGACACCTCAAATGCCATCCTTAAACTACAAGAAGATATCAATAAACTTATGTTCAATGCCAAAAAGACTAAAGCTATCATAATTGGATCTGCCTCCCTCCGTAAATCTATCCCACCAGGACCCCCCAATCTTATCCTAAACAATACTCCTATCTCATTCCATAAGTCAGTCAAAAATCTTGGAGTCACTTTAGGTCAGACTTTATCCTGGAAACTACACATCGTCCAAATTTACCGTTGAACCATAGCTACCTTAAAGCAATTCAATAGAATCCATTTTCTCCTTCCACTTTAAACCCATCAACTCTTAGTTTCCTCTCTTGTTTTCCCCCACTTTGACTATGGCTACCTGGTATATGGTGGACTCTCAGGTTATCTCGAATCTAAACTTAAACTTCTTATGAATTGCGCAGTTCAATTTATTTTCGGGATCACTAGAGATACGCACATAACCCAGTATTATGCCAAGCTGAGGTGGCTCTATCCATCCTCTCGATACCATTATTTCCTAGCTTTCTTTCTATTCCAAGTAATTAGTACTCAGCACCTCTCCTATTTCCTAGAAAACCTGCAATTCAAATTTTCAGTCCAATCCCGTACTACTAGGTCCCATTTATATGAAATCTACCCTCCACTACCTCACCGAACTGCTGCGTTTGATAAATCATTTTTTTTTCTGCGCTGCCTTTCACTGGAACTCCATTCCTTCTAACATATATCATGTACCAATCCTTTCCTCATTTAAAACCCTTCTATTTAACTACCTTTTCTTCACCAATCTAATCCAATATTATAATAGTACACCATTTTGTTTTGTATGTATTTAGTGTGTTAGTTTTTTAATTTTTTTCTCTGAATTTTAAATTATTTATATGCAATTTTAATATAAGTTTTAATAAAGTGCAGCCACATTGTTTTTGACCAATATATGTTATTATGATATTGCAATTACCTTAAAATTGTTCTAAAGGGACCTAGTCCCAGAATAAAAAAATATTTTTCATTTCATTTCATTTCAAAAGCAGATGAGCATTTTTGTTCAACATAGTGAAAACTTTTTGGGACATAAATCAGATCGCTTCAGCCTTTAAACTGAAGGCTTCAACCAACTCCCATTCTTTAAAATAATTAGTTTAAACAATCTTTGTTTCATTACAATGAACTGTGAAAAAAATATTTATTTTTATTTTTGTAGGAACTGTAGAAGCGATCACGCCTCCTCATGTAAAGTATTTGCGGCAAGTACTGAATACATCAGCGATGGATATTATGTACTACACCAGCCCGATTTATATGGGTGAAATACAAGAAGGCTTAGTTACTGAAATGAACAGATTATATATGATGTTTCGAGAAAGGAACCCTAAAATTATTCCTAAGGTATCTGTGATAGCACATTCATTAGGAGCAGTCATTACGTATGACATTGTTACTGGATGGCTTCCAACGGTGAGTTTCATTTTAACTGATTCCCTGATTTTCCTAAACTTTAAGCACCCATTGTATTTTAAAATGTTATAAAAAAAAAAAAAAAAGAGGAAAGTATTTGTGGTCTTATCCTTATGTTTATGTATATAATTCATTGTTATATATTACTTTGAAAGATATACAATATGTTTCCCAAGCAGCATCTGCCAGTCTGTACATTTTCTACATATGCGTATGTAAGTGATCAATTACAAATTAGGTATATTATAGATGTGTATAGATTTTAATATTATAATCATCTTACAGGGTATGCCAGTTGATGGTGTGATAAATCCTGGTAAATCAAGATTGAATTTTGAAGTAAGAATTTCTTTTTTATTTTTAGTTTTATATATTTTTTTAAATATTCTTTTTTTTTTTTTTTAAAGTAGGTTACTTTATGCATGTGCTAGTTCTTAATTAAGTAATATTAAGCACAATGCAGCTTTACCTCTCTATTTTGAATTTTCATTTAAATTTGTATACAGGATATAGCGTACAAAAACCAGGAAACTCAAGAAGTCAATTTTTAGGATTAATTTTGACAAAAAAAAAACACCTATAACCATTATTCAATTCATAGTTGAATTAAAGTTTTATTGAAATTAACAATGTTTTGAAGTATTAATAATTGGAGATATTTTGGATTTTTTTTTGGTTAGTTTTACAGAGCATGGGCCATTTGTAGCTAAGGAAGTTAAGCGACTGCCTCGGAACTGCAGCAGATTCGAATCCGGCCTGGGGCTTGACTTTTATTACTCTGGCAGTCCCACAAAATGAAAACTTGAAACCTCACCATGGTTAGAATAGGTTGGTTACCTCTAGATAACTCCCCTGTATGTCAGAAATAGCCAGGAAGGGGACCATTAAAAAAAAAAATACCATAAATCTTTTTCATGAGATAAGTTGCCAGGGAAAACTCCTATAAATAATATTTTTCGGAACTGTGTCAATTCCATTAACCCTCGTTCAGTCTGCATATGTTCAGAGAAGAGAGAATTTAAACTATTATCATTTTTTTCTACAATTTTTATTTACCTTTCTAATGGTATCATCAAATTACTTCGAATAGGACTCCTCAGCTGTGTGCCCACCTATATATAACCTGTACCAGCACGGTCTGAAACCATTACTAATTGTTTTCAATACATTTCACAATAATAGTTCCTGCATTATTTTGATTTTAAAAAGTAATGGATAACTGTCATAATAGTACTGTCTTGGAATCAATAGAGGGGTGGAATGAAGGATGGATAGCAAGCCAGAAGGGCCCTACTTTGAGAAAATTCCCTCTCCCTCCTGTTCTTTCTAGATTGAAGGCTAAGTGGGTCCTCCCAGACTATTGGGTATCACAGATCCTAACAGGACATGGAGGGTTTTGGGGAAAGCTGCAGAGCTTTAGAAAGAACATCGACCCCTGGTGCCTGACGTGCGGAGTTCCTAATACAACAGAACCTATAGTAGTAGATTGCTCCACCATGGAAGGACACCGAACCAGGCTGTTGAGAAAGACCGGAATGTTCGCCCTCACTGAGTCAGATAAAGAAAAAAAAAAAAGATTGGTAGTATTGGCATCGAACCTTCGTGTTCGCTAAGCCTTTATTATTATTATGAAAAAGCATATCATTCATTACTGTATTAGTTATTAATAATTATTCTATACGTTTATATTTATATTCTTAAAGTCTTATCATACTTTACAATTTAATAAATTAGAATTTGTTTTAATTTAACCCTGATGAAGCCCTGCAAAGTGTTGTGAATTGTTGGTTGCTAATAAATAGTTTTTCTGCTATTTTGTGTACCTTTTTTTGACCACCTACCTGGGCCATCTTCCTACTATTAAAACATCTTTTAACTTTCCTAAAATAATATATTTTTTTCGTTGTCCTTTTATTTTTTGGATGATATGGAGGCTTACATTATTGAGAGTCGTGCCTACAATTTTGTTATAACCTTATTTGTTTACATTCTTTAATAGCATTAATATTTGCTCACCTTCCAGATAATTTATCTTGAATATATTTCTTTTTAATTAAGTAAAGCATTTATTTTTGCAGATAGACAATTTTTTCTGCCTTGGCTCACCTCTGTCTGTATTCCTTGCCCTGAGAGTTCCTAAAGGCCAGCATGGTTACCATTTATTTCCTCCGACGTTGTGTAACAGGCTGTATAATATTTTTCATCTCACCGATCCCGTTGCCTACAGGTCTGTTTTAACTTATTTCGATAGAGCACATGGTATATTTTATTGTGCATCTCTCTGAAGATCTATCCTAGAATCTGTTGTATTGTGATGTATTATAAGTATTGCATGGAACTGATAAGCATTGAAGAAATAGATTACTATATGAGGAAAAGATGGTCGGAGGTGCTGTCAGCAAAGATACACAAACAAACAATACTTATTTATTCATGCCGATGTTTCGACCTGAATTTCAGGCTTTATCAGGGCTTAAAAACAAAACGAGATAACTACTATGTTTTTATAATATAAGATGAAAATGATATTATTATGTTTCTCTGAATTAAGGTTGTTATCTTGTTTTGTTTATTTGTGTATCTTTACCAATCTCATATCTGACTATCTTCTTCTCATATCAATCTACAATCAACAATCAGCACTTCATTGTAGATTACTATGTGTTGGTCATGTCTTCATGTCCCTTAATTAAATTCAAAATGGCTGATCGATAAATTATAACCCCTAGTTATATAGTTCATCAAATTATATATAGTTCATATGATTATATAGTATAATCAAAATATTCATAGACATATGTGTTTATTACTTCACAAACATCTAATTAAAATATACAAATATTTAAAATGAAAAATTCATAAATGGGGAAATTCGACTAATAAAAATCTGAAAATTTAGAAAATACTTTATACTTTTTAATTTGTTAAACAAAAGTTTTAAAAAAGAAAAATATTTAATTGTAATGTTTATTTTAATTTGGCATCCTCATATTTTTTAACAATATATTTGCTAGTGAAATGCATCATAAAGTTTCAAAAACAAATCAGCAATGATTAAGTTTCGAATATTTTTCATCTAGGGGTTGCCATGTATCATAAAACCAGTTTCCATGAGTTACAGTGTAATATTCACCTATTGATATATTTTTTTAATGTAAAATATTGGGAGTAAGCAATAGTGATCTAAGTATCATTGCTTACCAAGCCAATAAATGCTTTTGCTCAATCTACATATTAAATTATATTAATATAAAATTAAGCGCTAAAATGAAAAATTATCTCTTTAATTTGTTTTGTTGGTAACTTTTGTACCTTTTCGATTATTTCCTTTTTTCTATTTTATTTCTGCTTAAACTTGCCCACGTAGGTTAGTATTCTCAATTCCTGTCTCATACCATTTACATCAGCTATTATAGTTTTATTTTACCTTTAATGCATCATCTTTGATCTTATTTTAAATATTTATTTTTTTAATTACATTTTCTCTCTCCAAAAAGTGCAATTGTAAATATAAAAACCATCGTTTTTTAATATAAATTGCATTAAGTCTCCATTACAGAAAGCGAAATGATAATATGAAGTGACTAAAAAATCAAAATGTTCGTAGATCGAATCTGAATACAAACCATAGAACATAAATAATTATCTATTGGACAACAAAATTTCATCAATCTCTCTTAACTCAATTTTTTAAACTATTTGCCTGGTTAATTAATAATTAAAGAATGACACTCTTCATCCATATAATTAAAGATTTATACTTATGATCCATACAACTTTGTTAAATATTAGATTAATGATTGTTTGAGAGTAGTTTATTTCATTATTAACACACACAATTTTGATCGAAATATTCTTACAACTTTTATTTTCAGAAACTCTCCAACGTTTCGGCCCTCAGGCCATTTTCAAGGAGACAACCTTTAAAAATTTTTGTTTTTATATTAATTACATTGTTTTCTTAACAACATACCGATATTTTTGGCTATACCTTAAATATTGATGTCATGTTCTTTAAAATCTCTTCTGCAGGTTAATTGCCCATGTCATATCTTTAAAATAAATTAAATATTAAAATAATATCATAACAGTTTCAAATAATGTTTTTAAATTAACTATTTACTTACATAACTTTTTATATCTTAAATTTAAAATTTTTTCACACAAATAATCTTCTCTTGTTCCACTTACTAACATCATTTGTAACAGAACCTACCTTCAACAGGTTCAACTCTGTTATCACCTTATCATTAAAAATAATTGTTTACATTTAATACAATTTACATTTATACAAAGAGGTAATAGAAAAATTGAAGTTGATAAAGATTGAAAATGATGAAATAATGGTGAGCTACGATTCAGTATCCTTATTTACAAATATTCCTCTGAAAGTGGTGTATACTATTTTAGAAGAAAAATGGGAATAAAATTAAATACGATACTATAATAAAGAACAAAAAATTATTTTTGGAAGGAATAAAGCTAAGTTGTGAAAATGGAATATTTAAATATGAAAGTGAGATCTTCCGCCAAAATGTTGGCCTTCCGATGGGTCGACATTTATCTGTATGCCAGGTTGATTTAGCTATGAATGACTTAATAAAAAAAGCAATTGAAAAATCAGGTATAAAATTAAAAATTTTGTTTAAATATCTTGATGATATTTTCTGCATTATTAAAGAGACAGATAAAAATAGGATGCTTAAATATTAAATTGGTTACTATGAAAGATTAAAATTTACGATGGTAATAGAAAAAGAGGACAATTTAAGATTCCTGGACATGTTGATAATGAGGCAAGGAGATACATTATTAACAGAATGGACAAAAAAGGAAACATCCAGTAATATAACTTTAAATTATTTATCCTGTCATCCTATTCACATGAAATACGAAGTTATTAATAACTTTTTTAATAAGGCAATAAAAATAATGGATGAAATTAGATTGGTGAAAATAAAGGAAAAGTTATTTAATATGTTTCAATTTTTCAAAAATGTTCATAGGTTGTCTCCTTAAAAATGCCCTGAGGGCTGAAACGTTGGGAAATAAAAGTTGAGAGAATATTTGGATCAAAATTGTGTGTGTTAATAATTTGTTAACTATTATTTGTCATTATGCTTAATAATTATAGATCGACACAATAATTAAAAATTAACTAACCTATGTACTATCAGTAATATACATGAGGAGAAGATCGTCGATAGGTGTGGTCAATGTAAAACACAAATAAGTGAAAACTTAGTTATTAGTGCCAATGTTTCGGCCTAAATTTCTGGCCTTCATCAGGGCTAAGAACAAAATAAAAACCAATGAATAGAAGAATATATAGAATATTTAGAAAATAAAAAATAGCTAATATTAAGGATACATAAATAGTGTTGACAGACATGAATAATTAGAGTATTATAAGAAGATAAAGGCTGTATGAGAAGAGTAATATTAAAATTAAGTAATAGGAAAGAGCAAATAATCAAATACATATACATATCTTCTTATAATACTTAAACTATTCATGTCTATAAATTCTATTTATATTTAGAGAGGTTCTGCTTGACAGTTCAGGATCAGTCTATTAAGAATCTTGGCCTGAACTATCTGATGAAGAACTAAAATTTAGGTCAAAACGTCGGCACAAATAGTTTTTGTTTATTTGCTAACCGCACCCCCCAACCATCTTCTCCACATATTGATCTATGGTCAGCTATCAACACCTCATTATAAAATTTTACCGTCATTTTTGCAGACTGGAGCCATTGGTGCACCGCGATTACTCTAGAATCTCACCGTTGGCTATACACCCCTATTCCGCTACTAACCCTGTTGCATATTGCGATATGCCCCTCGAACTAATCCCACCTGAAGCTGTTGTCGCCGCAAGTTGCAGTGGAAACACAAAGGAAAAAGAAGGAGAAGTAGAACCATCCAGTTCTCCTGTCGAAACACCAAGCAAAGGTTAAGATTATCAATATTTTTGTAAAAATTTCTGCTTATTATTGTAAGCTTTATTATAGATACAGAATTTAAATTAACTCTAAAACCAAACTTATTTATATATATTATATATTTATATTATTATGAGTTCTCCCTGCTGAATACTACCTATAAAATATTATCAAATATAGTCTTCAATAGAATGGTCCCCTATGTTGAAGTTAGTATAAAGGAGTATCAGTGTGGTTTTACTATGGGAAGGTCCACAATTGATCAAATATTTACAGTTAGGCAAATCCTGGAAAAGACGATTGAGTATGGGATAACCACGTACCACCTATTTCTAGACTTCCAAGCGACCTACGATAAAGTAAACAGAAAAATGCAGATAAAGCCATGCAAAAACTGAGAATACCACGGAAACTGATAAACATAGTTAAGGTGACCCTGTCCAACTCTAAATGCCATGTTAAAATCCAATCCTGCCTGTCTACAAAGCTCTACAAATAGCAAACAGGGAGATGCATTGATGCCTTCTATTTAACATAGCACTCACTCGAGAAGATAATCAGATACTCTCATATACAAACAGATGGATACATCTTTAATAAAGAAGTGCTGTTACTGGCGTATGCGGACAATATAGACATCATCAGAAGAATGGAAGCTGACCTCATAGATGCTTTTAAGGCGATTGAATCATCTGCGGTGGGGGTGACGGTAGCAGCATGGTAACGTGCCTTTCTGCCAACCCAAAGCTTGCAAGTTCGATTCCCCGGCCCTATCCGGGATTTTTTTATTATTATAATTATCAAGCATATAATTATACAATACTCGGTTGCAGCCTCCCCCGGGCACTTGTGGGACCTGTTAGCCAATGGGTGGCATTCACAAAAAAAAAATAGGCGTGGGAGTGACGAACCCACCCTATGAAAACCACGTCATGAAACGCGCAATGTATATATCTCGTGAGGCCTTGGACCTTCACCGTCTGTCGCGCCAATAATAATCATCTGCGGTAAAGATGGGACTCACAATAAATAAATGACCTTATGGTGGCATAAGGCGCAGGACATGAACGAGTAGAAGAAATTTCTTCAGGAGAATTTCCCTGTTCATCCAATCATCTTTATTCTTGCGGCATTTGATTCAGCATTAAATTTTCTACAAGAAACACCCCAATGGACATTTCTTCTGTCCCAGGCTGTAGCACCAAGGAAGTAAGTAAGTAAGTAACTTTTATATTTACAAGGGAAATCTATGGACATTAGAACATCTATTTCAATGAAACTTTATTTGGTGATACTAGATCAAAAAATATTAGACAAGTGTCTGAGGGTTCCTGACAATGCGCTCTAGGAGCTGAAAAGGAAATATTAAGTTTTTTATACTTAATGATTATTATATACCAATCAATTTGTTTTTTCATTCAGAATAATAAGATATTTATTTTTTTCTGATCTCTAACGTTCACAAATAAAATTAAAAAAATCATAAATCCTTACAATTTTGTCCGAATCCAAAGTTACTATAACTATTGGAGACTTTGGAACTCTTATTAAACCTGAATTTCAGCTCTTACAATCCATGTCAATATCTTTTAGATTTTATGCCGTTATATGAAAAAAAAAATTTCAAATTATGAAAAACTTCTCTAGCGTTTTAATTTATATCTCCAGTTCTAATTTGTTTACTTTGGTATGATTTCTGAAACCCTGGTCCATCTGTATCGGGGAGTCTTTGCAACCTGAGAACTGAAGCAGGTTCGGTTTGAAACTGGGAAGGGGTTGACTTTTATTTCTGTGGCAGTCCCACAAAACTTGATCCCCCACCTTGTGGTAGAATAGGGTGGTAACCTGTAGATAACCCCTCCTCCTCCCGTATGTCAGAAATAAGTAGAAAAGGGGTCATTAAAAAAAAAAAAAAAATTGAAACCCTTAAATACAAATTTTTGTATAAATCAAGAATTAGAAATGTTTGGACCTTCTTAGTGTCTTTCTTTTTCAAAAACAATATTTTTAAAGAAATTAATGACGATATATTTATTTGTGGACCAAAAATACATAAACATATAACGATTCTGAAAAATTATTAATAGGATGCTTTAGGTAAAAAATAATTTATATGCCATGATTGCCATAATTTATATGATATTACTTAAACCACAATATTCTTTCCAGAAAAGGGTTGGAGCCTGTGGAATTCATTAATTCGTGGTCACAACAGGAGTCAAGACTCTGGCGGGGCCTCACATCGCACTGATTCTCCGACTCAGGGTATCTACAAACATATTTTTGTACAAATGTTTTTAATTACCTGTCATGTTCTTCTTATTTGTTATTTTATAGTGATGTAGTTAATGATACGAGGTGAAGATGGAGTGAGAAAAGGAGGGTGGTGGGAGGGGTGTAGTCAGTAGAGAACAATAATAAGTAAAACTAAAAAATAGGGAAGAAAGCTTATAGTGTATGTCTAGTTCAGGGAAAAACATCAGTGACTGATAAATATTTTTTTATGATTTTTCGTGTACCTGTTTTGACTGTCACCTGAACCATTTTCCCACAATTAACTACATATGGTCAACTAATGATTCATATCTAAAACCATCATGATCAAATGATTATTTCTTAAAACTTTCCTAGTCCACTCTGTCATTGATGAATGAACTTAAGAAAAAAATGAAGTGTTGAATTAAAAAATTAATTGAAAAATTTAACTAATGAACAAAATAATAATAAAATGTCAATTTATAAACTTAAAATGTAACTATACAAAAAAAAGTAATCTTACAAGAAGAACTTTACCTTAAAAACTAAAATAAAGATTGAGAAATAAGAAAAAGACTACCCTAGAACTAAACAAATTATTTAATGCTCTACAAAACAAAAAATAAAAGGCATTGATAATAATATTTCAAAATGTAATGCTAGAAATATTTATTTAAATTGAAGTTTTGTGTTATCATATAAATTGTATGTTCGAAGTTTCTTTTATATGTATCATGTTTATGCTCTTATTTGATTATTCTACTCTTTAAACTGTATATGTTTTTTGTCTCTTGTTTGTATAATCTTTTATTCATTTATACATTTTGTCAAGTATCATGAAACTACTACTCCTACAAAGGTTATAAACTACTTTATTGTACATTAAACTTGGTTTAATTTGAGTGCTGGCAGAGATCTGTATGTCTATTAATTCTTGAGATATTGTTTTTCATAAATCCAAAAAGTTTGTCCGAATAACTAGAAATCAACATTTTGTGAATTTCTTTTGTCAAATACCATGTAACTACTACTCCCAGGAAAATAAACATTATAAACTACTTTATATTACACTTAACTAGATTTAATTTGAGTGCTGGCAGACAACTGTACCTCTTATGGTTCCCGAGATAATTTTTTCTTAAGTCAAAATGTTTGTCCGAAGAACTAGTAATCAACATTTTGTCGAATATCATGGAAACTACTATTCCTACGAAGATAAATGGAATAAAGTACATTAAATTATCTTTGAGTGTTGATAGACGTTTGTACATCAAATGGTTTTTGAGATTTGATTTTTTTAAAAAAATTCAATAACTACTGATTATTGAGCGCATCTTTTATAAAATGTTACTTTTACAAAGCTTTATCTTAAGAACTATTGAAGATAAATAGATCTATTAGGGCTCATATTTTATAAAATGTTACTTTTACAAAGCTTTATCTTAAGAACTATTGAACATAAATAGATCTATAAGGGCTCATATTTTAGCAAATTTACTTTTCTTTAAATGATGTTCTATTAGGTTTTCTAGTGTTGTAGACAGTTTTAAAGATATGAAGCTCCGAAAGAAAAATTAATTGTTTTTTACGTTTTGAAACAGTTGCCATTTTGTATTCCACCTACCTAGAATTGACTGACTCATCAATTCTTACTAGTAATTATTCATAGTTTTCATTAAAGTAATAAAAAGTTGGAGTGAAATAACTGACTTTTTTCTTCTCTTGGGCTCTTGTACTTTGTGTTGTCTTTTATATATTTCATGTTTATGCTCTTATTTGGTTATTCTACTCCTTAAACTGTATATATTTTTTGATCTCTTGTTTGTATATTCTTTTATCCTTTTTAATATTTTTATATTACCTTATTATGATATTATACCTTTAATATCCTTTTCTGATTGTTCTTGCTATGCACAATATTTTTGTTACAACACCCTATATCCCATTAAGGAGATGAGGTAGAGGTAATCTCCTTCGTCCAATATTTTTTTCTGTTTCAAGTTAATAATTCTCTGTTTGTGACAATTCAAAGATTCTTCTTATATTATATCTTTATTTTCTCATTTACGTATATTTATCCTATCCCGTTGATATGTTATTATCCATATTTACTCCTCACTTATTTCCTCACTGTTCTTCCCTTCTTTTAATTTTACCATATTTGTTACTATCCTGTATATTCATGCCATTTTTCAATATATATAATCTTTTTAATTTCTTGAGACCAGTTTTTTTTTTTAAAATAAATCCAATGGTATCCTTGTTAGGTCTCAACACTCTTTGTTATATCAATAGTCCAACATTTCAGCCAATTCGGCCATCCTCTAGGACTATCTTAAATATAAATTTACACCTCACATCAAAAATTTAAAAATGTTTTGCAGGCTATTCTGCCCAGGTCATTAATTACAAATCAAAATATCCTATTTTGGGTAAAAAAAACAAAAAAAAACACTACAAACGTAAAAAACGCTACAAACTTATTTTACAACCCAATATCATAAAAAAAAAAACTAGGTTAATAATAGTTGATAGTGTAAGTTGATCTAAAATTAAAAGTTTTAAAAATTAATGAAATTGTGACTAAATAGAGTAATTTGATTTGTAATTAATGACCTGGGCAGAATAGCCTATAAAACATTTTTAAAATTGGATGTTAGGTGTAAATTTATATTTAAGATTGTCCTTGAGGATGATGGAATTAGCTGAAACGTTGGATTGTTGATTTAATAAAGAGCGTTGAGACTTAACTAGGATATCATTTGATTTATTTAATTAATTATTTAATTTATCAATTATAAATAGAAAATTATTTTCATCTTTGATTAATTATGGTTTTAATTTTTCAGGGCTCGAACACAGGCTGGACTATGTCCTGACCAGCGGAACTTCTGGTCCTCTCGTCGTTCGCTCGGTACTGGTCTCCCATACTGCCTACTGGAGTAATTACGATGTAGCCTTCTTTGTGCTGACTCGAATCTTTCCCGAATTAGAATCCGCTACACCTGATGATAAAGCTTTTCCCACTACTTCTAAACTTTAATAATACATTACTTTTAAATATAAATTGAATGTTGACAACTTAATAACAAAGTCCAAGAGTCACACAGTGCTTTAAGGATATTTAGTCAAAGTTTTTTATTCATTTGCTTTTTTTGCTCACTTAAGAATTTTTTTTATGGATATAGTTGATTTATTTTATTGTAGAAGTTCCTGATCATAATGTATATTGTTCATTTCAAATAAAATTCTTTTTGCAATGGACATCAAACATGAAAGGTTTATAAATCTGAGTAAGAAGCAATATGATCCAGATCTTTTCAAATTTAGATTTCTTACCAAAAATAATTCACAATTTCAGTGGAAAATGAATTTTATCAGAAAATGGACAAAATGCAATGCGATCTGGAGTTTCTCATTTGTGACATGATTATGATCTTTATTTTATTAATTATATAATTATCAGTACTGATTTATTGTAGAGGCCTTGGTTATGGTATAGGTCAATAAGGCCCAGTTCTACATTGACAGTTTTTCATGATAGTTGTACTGTCACTACAGTGAGACAGTGGGGTATTTACACACTGACTCTAAATCTAACCTCACTGACAGTTCAATGCTGATTACTAAATATAACTAACAATAACTAGCACCAGTGACAAAGAAGAGTTAATTGTTTCTTTCGCTCCTCTGAAAAAGGTGGGAAAAATTACTTCTTTACCAGACTGTACATTAATTAGTATATAGGTTAGTTTTGTAATATTAACTAACTTTCAAGTGGGAGAATTTCTTTCCATTCACGCTTTCCCGCTTTAGTTAAAGTTTAGGTTATAATACACATTTTTTGGAAGCAGTTCCTACCATGTTTACTTTTTCTAACTTAAAAATATCGATATTTAATGCATCTTTCATGTTCAGAGCAGGTATTACTCACGGATCCTTTTACTTTTTTCCACTATGCAACTCTATTGTCTGACATCTTCAGTATTTGATATTTAATATTAGAATTTATATTACAAAATAAAAATATTAGATATTATATATCTATATTATCATTGGACTCTATAGCCAGAAACTAAATGAAGCATTTATTTTATATTTACTTAATAGAGATCAAAAGAACTTACATACACATTACCTATATTGTGTTTACATTTATAGGACGTCACTACATTTGTTTGAGGGGGGATATAAAATTTCTTAATTGACACCGTACATCTAATCTCCATATTAAAAATAAATCTAATTATCCTATATTTCTATGTCTATTAAGGTCCTAATTTTCCCATAGCAACAATTTTGAGGTTTGACATTCAACCGTTGATCTACTCTTAGGATATAAACCCGAAGATTCTCCTGAATTTATTGGGTTAACTTGATTAGACTGTTTCCTCTAGTCTCCTTTAAATTGTTTATAAATAAGTATTCCTCAAATACTTGCTCCTTTAGTATTACGTTTTTACCTCCATTGCTTGTATTGTGTCAATTCTCTTTTAGAGGGAAAAATTCCCTGTTGAATGGGTGGATAATTAATTTTTAATAGGTTTGTACAGTCTGGTTTAGAAGTAATTGTTCCTGTGTTTTTTGAAGGAGTGAAATTAATTACTAAGAAACATACAAGTTATAAGCTTTGTATAAGGTTAGTGTTATGAGATTTAAGATGTGACAGTTCACTGTCAAGGAGTCTTCATTTGGCAGTAAGCTGTCATACTTGCACAATATGCTTCAACTATCACTTAAATCCGTGTAGTGTGACATTACTGCCAAGACAGCAAATGTAATTTACACAATAGTAGCGGCTGCAACTGTCACTGTGGAAATGGCCCTCTAATTTCACTTTATTTTTTACCAGTATCTTATCTCTACTGAGCTAGATCCTAGTTGATCAAAATCTTAAATCAATTGTAAAAAAACTTCTATTAGTTCTGTTAAGGGCACTAGGTCATCTTTATGTTTAATTTTTTTATTGGAAACTTCTTCATACTTAAAAAAAAGACCAATCTTGGTAAAAAAAGAAAAGATATATAAAAAATAAAGTAAAAAATGAATAGGCTGTTGGCCTTGATGCTAGTTGGCTGATGTCTGGAACAAGTAATATCATTTCTGTAGAAAATGGTTTGTGTCCTTGCACTGTCGATGTGAGACTACTGTCTCCCGTATTAGTATTCAAGAGGCATAAACAATTAAAGTTCACCCTACCTTCCAATGTTGATGTTTCTCTGACTTACTTTTACTATAAAAATAGTTCCTGTTCTACTAAGTTTGCAAAATAAAAAATAGGTTTTGTTATAAATGTAATTTAATTAATTTACAATAGAAAAATTAAACATAAAGATGACCTAGCGGCCTTAATAAGTTTTTTGGACTATGTATGTGGTTGTGACATTACCACATGTACAACAGACATATTCATCTGCCAGTAAAACGAGTAAACAACACTACAGTCAGCGAGAAATGAGAAAAGAGGTGGTTTCAACTGGGTGGAAAAACAGTGTTGCCAAACATATAACTCCTCTTATTCGCATCCAACATTTTGTTGGATGTTACGGCTATGGCAGGATTTTTCAATTATAAAAAAATTTAAAATTCAAGAAATTCATTTTATTTTTGCATTAATCTTTATCAGTAAAATGAAATGCACAAATCGAATATATTGGAAAGCTTATAGACCGCAATAATGTATTCAATTGCCTGTACTTATAACATAAATCCACAACATGACAGGTGTGTCCGTCAGTCCAAGTCAAATACCTTGTCTATTATTTATATCATATCAAGATATAATGCATTTATTACTGTAATTATTTATAAGGAATGGAGAATGCAGCCTAAAAAAATTAATAAATTGGTTCAGAACACCAAAATGTTTGACTAATAAATATTGTGATGGGACCCACAGATCTACCTGTCACACTGTGAATTGAAACTTTATCCTGTTATAATTTAAAACTTGATTGCAGCTCCTTTATTATCTATAATAGCAGATTTGGGAACCAGATGCCTCATGTCAGAGTATGGCCGCTTTGGAAGCTAAAGATATTCATAAAGAATCTAAATTGATTTAAGATTATTATTTGTGTTTGCCAATTATTTTATATATTATGCTTGTTGTTCATCATCAGTTGTAAATATTTGAAATCTAAAACTACAAAATATGTTTTTTATTTTATTTTTTCTAACAGTTACATGATTCTCATTTTTGAAGGTAGCATTTTGTGATTTTTTTTTCTTTCTAGACTTGTAAGCAACCTGTTACTTCAAACATTTATTGTTCATTAATTTTACACTAATAATATATTCTTCACTTCGACCGGATTGGGGATCAATCGATCGCGGACTGCCTATCCGTCTTCAGCTGTTTTCTCTTTTCATCCTTTTGACCTTGTACTTTTATTCCTTTCCGAATTTGTTGTTTACATTTATATCTTTGAACCATTTGCTTAATAGCTGCTATTAATTTTTTTTTTCACAATCTATTTGAAATTTTGACACCTTTTATTCCTTTAAAATCATAGCTCACTATTGTCCTTTATACCTTGAGTAACAATGAAAATTAAAAAAACAAAACAACAAACAAGAAGGTTGCTTAGTAGCCCTAAAAGAAAAGAAAATCAGAAAACATAGTTATATTTCGTCTGCTGCTGGTGAACAGGTTAAAGGTGGAATTTACAATTTCTTTCCATTTCTATTTCTTTATCTATTTTAAATTTTTCAAATAATGCTACATTATGCTGCATTCGCCAGACTCAACTACATTCAAAATAATATTTATTAAAACTTCAAATTATATTTTAATAAATAATACTATTATTAAACTAAACTATTATCCACAAATAAGCTCAAATGAGTTAGGTAAGGTTTAGACAGCAACCTGGTCTCCCCCACTATAGTTGAAACTAATAGCTAAAATTGCCATGAGAAATAAATATCGTATCCATGACAATTTTAGCTCTTAGTTTCAACTAATTTTTGTCCAACTCTGCCACCATCCCACCTGCCTGCACATTTCTCACTGACTGTAATCTTTAGCATAGCCTCTACAATAATTATATATTTTTTTGTGTCAAAAATTTATTTTTCATTCCTAGTTTATAATCTTAGGATTTAGGCTATTCTTCCTGACAACTTGTTTCCTATTTTTGTTTTATTTTTTTGTGATATTTGTTATTAGTTCAGGAACAATTAATGCTTAGGTATTTGTATATTGATATTTTGATTTCACATATGCTTGATATGTAATTTTAAGACTAATTTTAATTTTATCTTTCATTGTGATTTGCCTTGCCTTGAATATTTCTTCACATATTCTTTTCATGTGAGGAATCTTGAGCGAGTGCCAGAATAATATAAATTTTATGTCATCTCCGTCCGTTTTTAACTTTTTAAACTTTTGTCCTTGTTAGTGATTACTATGGTTTATTATTTTTTTTTTTTCTTTGAAACTAATACTTCCAACGATTGTTAAAAGATGTACTGATTTTGTATTACTATCGTTGTGGGCTTGAAGTTTCATTACAGGGAATCTCCTTTAAAGTGTTTCTTTTCTTTTTTTTTTTTTTTATTTAATTTTTCGTTAGTTTAATAAGAATCACATGTATATTTTATACTTTTTTACATAGACAGTTGATAGTCTCATATGTTTACAAATCTTGTTAAAGAGCAGTTATATATACAAAAAAGACATAAAAAGAAGTGATAAATAGAAAAAAGTGTGCCAACTAATACAAAAACTTGTGATTATTATTGACTTATAACTTGTTGAAATTTTGTTAATGACAATTGATGTTTTGTCCTTTGTTGTATTGTTTCAATGCTCTCTTTCTAACTTGTTTGGCTTCTTTAAAAAAAAAGAAAAAAAGAAAGAAAGAAAGAAAATCTTTTGACTCACTTTATTCGTTATTGTATTTTGTTCGATACAGTTCCTTATTTTAATTCTATTGAGTCAGTATTCCATCTTTTTTTATCGATGCATCACCTTGTTTTTTAAGAAGCATAGAAGTTCTTACTGTGATATTCACCAAAATATAAGATAGAATCTGATGATTAGAAAACTATATTTTCATTGTTGAATTTCAGATGAAAATGTCTAGATATAGTTATTAAGTATATATATATATATTGTAAAAAAATAATAAAACTTTGAAAAAGTGAGATATGTGTTAATAAAGACATGAGTTTAATGCAGGTTATTTATTGTTTCTTACCTTCTTATTTTCTTCTCCCCCCCCCCTTCACTTAAGAATGTATTTTCAGCAGCATGCTTTATTACTACTATCAAACATGCAGCAAACATGTTCTAACTTGTAATTAGTTTATGTATTTTAACGATGACATTTTTTTCTGAATCAGAAGCATAATTTTAAAAAGTTGGTTCTATTACCCCTACACCAACACTCGGAATGATAGTAAAAGATTGACTGTTAATGTTAAATTAAATGATGTTCAGATTGATCATGTAGGGGTAATATTGGTAATATCACAAGTAATGAAAGACGACCCTCCATCATAGTTGTTAGAATAGATTGGTCACCTCAAGATAAACTCCCCCCCCCCCCCATGTGTCAAACTAGGAAGGTTATAAAAAAATGGTAGATCTCAAAGAAAATTTTGCAATCATTTAAAATTTGAAGTGAAGGAGAAGCTATGATTGCTGTTCTTAATGTGAGCTTCACTTTATTCTTGCAAAGAAATGCTAAAATAATGCCCAAACAAGGTCTTCTACAGGGGTATTCGTGATGTTATGTTAAATGTATTTTTTTTTCTTACCTCCTAATATTGTTATTATACAACATATACAAATATGTACAAATGTACATATTATTATTACATATACACAGGCATTGTAAGAGGGGTTACATGGTCCCTGAAGGTAGTTTATACAGTGGTGGCATGTTTGCCAAGGGACTTACATATGTTAAATGTAAACTATTTTACCATGTTAAGTATAGGATTGTGAGCAGCCCTATTTAAAGTCATATTAAATGATAAATGCATAAGAGCTCCTAGCGGAATTTCTAAGTAACTTATTTTATAACCTTACCTTCCAAAACTTTATGTTATTGTTTACTTCTAAGTTTTAATTACAGTAATTTATTATAAGTTGCCTAAATTGAGTGATAAGAGAAAGTTTAGCTACTGAGTGCGTTGTTGATCTTTTAACTTGTGAGGAAGAGAATCAAGATGAGCTAATTCACAACTGCCATTATATTATTATTATTATTATTGTCATCCATTGCTTTATTATTTATAAAAACATCCAAAACAATATTAACACAAAATGGGAGTAAGTAACCTAACAGGACAACAAACAAAATGGTGACGAGCTCAGCTGGTCTGTTACGTGACATCACTCTCAATTTAGCAGACCTAGTAACAGACTCTCAGCCATGTTATATTTTTAGTTTATTTTTGACCATGTTAAAACAATATAACATATAACATGGTTGAGAGTCTGTTAAAAGGAGAATAACGTCATGCAACAGACCAGCTGAGGTCGTCACCGTTTTATTTGTTGCCATGTTATTAGATTACTTACTCGTAGTTGTGTTTTGGACTTTTTAAAAAAGACAATCTGTAGCCAAACTTTTACACTTCTTCTTTTCACTTATTTTAGGCATGTTGTAATAAATTACTGTAATCAAAACTTATAAGTAAACAATAACATGAAAGTTGGGAAGGAAAGGTTACTAAAGAAGTTGGTCAGGAAATCCGCTAAGAGCTCTCATGCATTTACCATTTAACATGACTTTGAATAGGGCTGCTCACAATGCTATACTTACAACATTTAGCATGGTGAGACATTTTACATTTAACACAATATCATGAATACCCCTTATATGTATATCGTTTTAACATGGTGAAAGAAGGAAATATTTCTCCATTTAACATGAGTTTTTCCATTTAACATGTTAAACCAAAGATCATGAATAACCCTTATATTAAAAATTAAATGGGACATTGCACAAGAGTTTTACTGTTTGATGTTTTATTTACAAGTGGATGTAATCTCAGTAATCCAAACTAACTGCTGTAGGGGAAGTGCCCATGAGTCACGAAAATGAGTCGATCATGCCCTCTGTTCTGCAGTTGAACTGCTGTAGGGTGGTGTTCAGGTTACAGAAAGTATTAGCAAAAATGGTCTACAAAAATAAAAAATACGAATGTACATTACTGATTTTATTTTTTTAACATATTTTATTAGAAAATCGTCAGTGTGAATTTTAAAAAAACTATTGCTTTTAAAATAAGTCTGTTATTTTTTTTTCCTGTGACCTCTGCAGAAATTTCTTTTCTTAGATGTGAGAGAAGGTCTTGCTGCCTTACTATATCATTCTTTTCTCTTCATCCACTTCAGATAGTGATTGGAATGAGACAAATCTTCTTCATGCATTATTGTCATTGGTTCCTCAACATCTCATTTACCTTCTTCTTCTTCATTAGTAGAGACTTCTGTTTCAGTCTGTATGATTTTCACATCAGTTTTAAATATGAACTAATTCTGCTCACGAACTATAATCAGTTTATCAACATCTGCATCATTCTCTGAAGCATCATGATTTATACTTTTAATCAAGGTCGAAATCATCTGCTGGCTGGCTTCATCGTTGTTTCCTGTTGATTCTTCATGGTTGTTCTCTTTCTCCAACAATGGATTCCCTGAATTTCCTATGGTCCTTGACCGAATAGCCTCTCAAACTGCAGCTAAGAATAACAGATCTTTGAGATTCAAATTTTTTTATGTCGTAAGGACTTCTTGTACTACATACGTGAGTAGAGTTGTACGGTTGAAAAACATACCATTATTGCCTGCTCAGTTTTCTGTAATGAAGTAACTTTTTTTTTTATGCCAGTTCGGATTTCATGAGTGTTCGGAGTATCGAAGTTCCTATTACCAAGATCACACTGAAATGATTAATCGGAATGATAGTGTGAGGATCTTCATGAATGAAGTCAGAGTAGCTTCTGACGATTGTAATTCCGATTGTGTGTAAGGATTCCTTAGGAATGCGGATAAATAAGTTGAGGGTAGATTGCTACTCATCGAATATTGCTGAAAAACCAATATCATCTTTACAAGATTTTACGATATTTTATAAAAATTGATTGTGGAGAAAATAGTAGCAAGACCGTGAAATTTATGATTGATATTTAAAAAAACAAAGTGAAGGTAAAATATAAACTAATAAAACAGCCTGGTTTCTAATGTCCTGATCTTAAAACTGCTGTTTTATGGGAGTGGTACAACGAATATTAGAACCGTCTACAATTGGTTTAAGAAATTCAGAGCTGCCAAATTTCATCTGAAAGATTAAGACCGCAGCGGCCGCCCAGTAACATCAGATATGGACCTCATCAAGAGTATGATCGCAGAAATCCGCGATAAAGTGTGCATGAGACATTGGATACCATTTCCACCACAACGGAACATAATCATTCGATCAAGACGGGATATGTGAATCGATACGAAGTTGCGTTGGCCGTAAGACAGAAACTCTTATGCTGGATCTAAAAGTTTGCCACTTGTCGCAAATTCATGACTTGTACGAATGCTTAGTAAACTGAGAAAGCAACGTCATTATCCACACCCTTGTTTAGTTCTATTAAATTTTTTCGGCAATTGCATTCGATTTTCATTATAAGAAGGAAGAAAATAAAGATAGGAAAAATAAATAGAAACGTAAATATCAGCAATGTAGGTTGTAGATGATACAAACTCATATAAATAGTACTATATAACCTATAAATTCAACCTTCATTCTAGAATTTCCATCAGAAACTTTTTAATTTAATTACCAAGACGTGTAATGTCTTCATAAATACATATTTGACATATATTAAATAAAACATAAACTGCTAAAGTTAGTAAACAAGATTAAAAATAATGTATTTACACCGAATAGATAGAATTTTAAAATACAGATTCTTAAACAAGAGTTAATTATTGAAGCCAAAGATTGGGGGAATTATTCAATTAATTAAAACACCGAGAGCATGATACTCATCTCTTGGCAGTTCTAAAACAATGCAAACTGAAAACAAGCGTTTGTATGCAGCGCGGGGGCCCTTTGGTTTGTGCACAAACTCCAAAACCCGTCGAGTTGGCCGCAAATTCTGGCTAACTTATAAAAGCCAGTGCAAATAACCCATCCATACACTTGCACATGCGCGAATTAGCCATAGCTTGGAAAACGTATTGAGGCACCTTTACATTTCGATTGGGACATTCTACCTAATCCTCCATACTCCCCAAACCTTGCCCCATCCGATTACTACTTGTTTCTCTCGTTAGAAAATTCTCTCCGTGATAAATGTCACAAATCCGAAATCGAAATATAAATGCACCTAGATGAATATTTTGCAAGTAAGTCTCAACAAGTCTGGAAAGAGGAGGGCATGATGAGCCTTCCTGAGAGATGGAAGAAGGTAACAGAGCAGAGTTGTTCAGATATAACACAGTAAATCAACTTTAAACGACCAATATCTTCCATTGATTTCATATAAAAAAAAGAAAGAAAGAAACTTATGGGATACCCCAATACATCTGGAATTTAATCAAGAGTTTCTTATAATTAAATTCTGCCTTAAAGAATAGTATTCTTTTTATATCTTCTTTTAATGTGCATGTTTTCATAAGTTCAATTAAGTTTTAAGAAAAGTTAATTTTTTTAAAATGTAGATTGATATAAAAGCATGAGGACTAAAATGTTCACATTAATTTTATAAAAGAATTAATGTTGAATTAACACTTTTAACCCGGCAAGAGTGGCCTACTTTTTTGTCCCCTAAGGGGTGTCCCGTGAGCATTTATCGCACGGTAGTCGATTTTTACTATTTTTTATATAATTGGTTGTAATGACGACAAAAATCTTTAAGATTACTTCCAATGCAACTTGAAATTGATATTGTAAATTTTAGCTCCTTCCATCAGGGCCTGAAGAACACAGATTTCGTTAAAGACCTAAGATCTTCTTTCCCCGGCTCATAATTTAAAATATGAAATGCAGGAGGTATTCAGGTGAGCAAAATTCTCAAATTAGAAAAAAAATATGTCACGTTAGGAGTGTACTGGTGTGAGAAAAGCCCAGTCCTACGGTTACGAGGAGGCCAGAGCAAAACTGAGTACCATTTACAGTGATATGAGGATGGTCCGCTCTTTGTTTACCGGGCATTTGTACAAGCCTCCGATTAGTGGCGTGCGGCTAATGTGGACTCGCCTTCAGGTTTCACATTGTTGCTGAAGCATCACAATTATAGTTTTATCTTTTTTATGGTTAGATTCTTCCTTGTCAATAGCTGAAATATTTTATCCATTAATCGATTTCTGAAAGTTCTTGCTTCTAGATTGATTCAGTTTGTTAAGACTCGTATATTATTCATAGTTTTGTCACATATTTTAGTTAATTAGGAGTATAAAACGTCATTTTCTCCATATACTAATAAAAAGCTGAGAAGTATCTCACAATTAGAACCTATTTGGAATCGGGGGGGGGGAGTTAATGTTCGTTTAAATAAGCTACTAGTTAGAAAAATCTACTGATCCAGGGATTTTAATAAAATTTTTATAATGATTTAAAATATTTCATTGTTTTTACTGAATGTATCGAAGAAAACAAATTAAAAACTAAATCTTGTGCTACATTTAGTAATGCTATCTACTGGCCGACTTATAAAAGTTGATGTAACCTACCCTGGTGTTACCCAGTATTTCAAAAGTTTAAAATTTTATTTGTGCGTTTCAGTGTGGTTTTAGTGTTTTTTCTTACTGATACTTTACCCAAGTAAGTTATTTTTGTGATTCACATTGATATTATGATTCTTTTTATTCGTTTCACTGAGAAATTCATTTCTTATTTGAAAATATTAAACATACTTTGTCTATACACACACTGTCAAATAAATGAAAATTAACTTGACAGTTTATTTACTTGATTTTTTTTTACAGCAGGTTGCTAATTATAATTATCTTCGCTTAAAAAAATCCAAATAAACAATAATTGACAATTTTAGTTATTAATTTCTTGATATATTAATTTGGTATTTGCTTTAAGTACATAATGGCATTAAAATCAATAATATTGATTTTTTTTTATATTTACTAATAGAATTCCAATTGAAATCATACCCAATGTTTTTTTATTATAGGTGAAAACAAAAAATTTAATTAATTCATTTTTAGATAAGTCTATTTGAATATGTTGCCATATTTTTCGTTTCTTTAAGGCCACTTCTTATTCATTATGAAATTTTGTTTATCTAGCTACAGTCAGCAGTTTTATTATTTAATGACTGGAATATTTGTCCATATCAATAAACATAGATGAAGAGTTGTTCAACCCGTCATTGGTTCAGCCCTGTTTCACCCCACTCTGCTAGGCTTCATCAGGGCTAAAAAAGGTACAAAACAACTAAAACTATGTAGAAAATGTACAATAAAAAGATACAAAAAAGTAAACTAAAATAGGATTAAAAATTATGTATATATATAAGTGAAAAAATTATATAGAAATGAACAAAAATAAATAAATATAATATGTACAGTATTAAGTATATATAAAAAATTAATAACATAGACTGTTAGATTTAAAATGAACAGGAGGTGCAATAACACATAAAAATAGGAAAGTAGATATGAGATAAATTAAAACAAAAATTTTTCACTCTAAAAGACGGAAAATTAAGGAAGTAAGATGAGAATATTTAGAGGTCGAGAAAGAATAAATAAAAATTAATAATAAATAAATAAAGAATTAATCAGAACCACCCACATTTGCCGAGTTTAAAAACAGCGAGCGAATAACGAAAAAACACATATTTTTAGTTGTTTTTTATCTTTTTTAGTCCTGATAAAGTCCTGCAGAGTGGGACGAAACATCGGGAAATATTAAATAAAAAATTAAAGTAAAAAATAATAAAAAATAAAGTATGCCATGTTAGTTCTTGGAACTTTGTTGTGAAAACAAAGAAGAAAAAAAATATATATTTTTTTTTAATGCTGCTCTGATCTAGGTATGATTTTGTTAAAAAATCTATATTCATGAGAGATATGAGGCTATTTTGACTAAGTATAAGAATGGTAAACCACACTGTTTTAAATCCTCTTGCAATCTATTTTATTTTGCCAGTGCTTGAAATTTTAGTTTTAATGATTTATAAATCATTAAAATATTTTTAAAACAATTAGTGCATCAAATAAATTTTATTCTTTAACTTTGTGATGAAAATATCAAATTTCATATTGTCTAATTTTTATTATAGTTATTTTTTGCAAACTTCTAATTAGTAATATTTAGTTCTATTTGATATTCGTAATGCAATTTATATGAAAGACAGATAAATGCATTTAAATTAGTTATAAGACATCAAATATTCTATATACAAACGTATTTCTTTACAGATTATATACTATGTTTAAATTAAAAGAACTCTTATGATAAATAGCTTTATTGTGTTTTCTTTGAATAAATATACTGGATGAACCATAACCAATTTATTATCTCAATGAATCATCTTAAGAATACTTTTAACTTTAACAATTCATAGGACAACAAAACTGTAGAGATAGTAGCGCTTGCCTCCTAATAATCAATTGTTTAATAAACTTTAAAGCCTACTGTAAGCATTTTGTTTGCCCTTAAAGTAATACAATCAAGTAATACAATTAGTACTATCATCAATGTGGACTATGTTCCTTCTTCCTGCCAAATACTGGAGACCTTGATGGTGACTTGGAATTGCCATTTTTTGGAGATAATAAGGAGCTCCTTCTAGATGAAGAACCTTCATTTTGTTGCCGGCAGGTGGACCATATTGTCCAAGTGGCAAAATCTTTGAACAAAAGAAAATTCCACATGTTATTAATTAGGATTGATAGAAAACATTTCCATTAGTTCAAATTTTAATCTTTTAAAGGAAACGTAAATTTTATTTTGAGACGCCCAGTTAATCAAAAAAAGGATTTAGTTTTTCAGAGATTAATTAGTGAATAGAGGTCGAGTCAGAAAATTAGTCAGAATATTTATAGAAAATCTTGATGAGATCATGATATGAAATAGATAAATAATGGATCTCGGATAGATAAACAGTAAGTTTTGGAAAGAATTTATTTTTAAAAGGTTGAGCCATGTATTGTACATCAAAGATAAGATTGCTCGAAGGTAAAAGAGGGGGAAGGGTGCGCTGTGGTGACCGTTCTCCTACCGATCCCCTCCTCCCCCACCACTCTTCTGTTATCTTCCCACTCAGTCAAATAGACTTACTTTATCAATTTTTTTTTGTTGGAGCTTGTTATGTTTTGAAGTGTACAAAGCCCCTTCTACATCTAGATATCTCAGTCTGGTTATTAATCAGATTTTGAGGTTAGAATACCTCACACTAGCTAGATAGGCACCTACCCCCACACTAAAGATTCCAAAAATGTTATACTTCCCCCTTCAATTGTATATGCCGTAAGTGTATGCCGAGTTGAAGTGGCTCTACCCAACCACCCGAAGGCCTTTTTTTCCTATTCCAAGTTTTTAAAATAAAAAACAACCTATATCCTCAGACTCCTCACTCTACATTCATCCATCCAATCATTAAATGCCAGATCCCAACCGATAGATTCATATATACTCTTCCATAGAACCACGTCCTTCTGCAAATTCTTCGTCACACATGCCAATTTCCTTCTGAAATCCTCTCTCCAACTAAATTTGCCAATCCTCGTTCAATCTTTCCTTTAAACAACATCTATTCCTTCAATAATGTATATAGAGCCATATATTGTTAACTGTTATAAATTGTCATTCAACTTATGTTTTAATGTAAGTTTCAATAAATCTAACGAAAAGATCTACAGAAAAATCAAAGACCTGGAAACCGAGATGAGAATTAGAAGGCTGATGTTCTATGGGCACATGAAAAGGATGAAGGAGGAAAGATTGAACAAGAAGATCTTTAACAAAATTTTTAGCTACTAAAACATGGGAGGATACACGAGACAAATGAGAGAGGAATTAAAAAGTCTTAAAATTTCAGATACCGACTATCTAGATAGCGATAGATACGTATAGAAAAACATTTAAAAATCTGACCAATATTGGAAGAGGAAAAAAAGGGAAGGGGTATGAAGTGGTCCGAAGAAAGAAAAGAAAGGCAGTCGAGGATCATGAAACTGCGATGGGAAGAAAGTAAATCAAGACTCCTAAAGAAGCCTAAACATTGATATTCATGTGGTTCTTAGTGGATGATACGTAATTAAAAAAAAAAAAGAACTCATATGATAAATAACTTTATTGTTTTTTCTTTTAATACATATGCTGTTTGAACCATAACCAATTTATTATCTCAACGATTCATCTTAACAATACTTTTCACTTTAAACAAGTCATAGAACAACAAAAATGTAGAGATAGTAGTGTTTGCCTCCTTACAATCAATTGTTTAATAAATTTTAAAGCCTACTGTAAGCAATGTTTTTTTGCCGTTAAAATAATACAATTTCTACAGTTTGTACTGTCTTCAATGTGGACTATGTGCCTTATTTCTGCCAAGTACTGGAGACCTCGAAGGTGATCGAGATTGAGATAAGGAGCTCCTTCTGGATGAAGAACTTTCTATTGTAGCTGGCAGGCGGACCATAGTGTCCAAGTGGGGAAATCTTTGAACAAAAGAAAAATCCACTTGTTAATAATTAGTAATTTTAATCTTTTCAAAGGAAACATAAATTTTATTTTGAGAAACCCAGTGAATCAAAAAAAGGATTTAGTTTTTCGGAGATTAATGAATAGAGGTCGTGTCAGGAAATCAGTTGGAATATTTATAGAAAATCTTGATGAGATCATGATATGAAATAGATAAATAATGGATCTCGGATAGATAAACAGTAAGTTTTGGAAAGAATCTATTTTAAAAAGGTTGAGCCATATATAATACATCGAAGATAAGATTGCCTGTGGGCAAAGGAGGGGGAAGGGTACCCCCACCACTCTTCTGTTTTCTTTCCACTCAGTCAAATAGACTTACATTATTCAAGATATACCTTAAATTAAAAAGCAATCCAGAAAACATTTTAGTTTCCCTTCAGGTTCTTCAGTGAGTCCCTAGTATACCAGAAAACAGTAATCAAAATCAAGGAAAATAATTGAGGAGATAAGGAAATGACAGGGTTTTTCCGTTGCATAAGGGGATTTTCCGTATACTTCAATGATCAGTATCTTATATTAATATAATATATTTATATATATATAGTTTATATTACCTAGCTGCTAATTCATTGGCTCCAGCTTCAATAAAGACAAATCCTAGTGGCCAGCTTATCCATGAGGCACTGTTATCAACAAAGATTACAAATTCTTAATTTTATATTTAAACTAACAGTAATGATTCCACAAAATGTACTGTGGTAAATTTACTTATACATGCATTGGAACCTTGTGCAAGAAAAATTTAAAATAAATTTCTATTTTATAAGAAAGTAATTACATTTTCGTTTACATCTTTCCAATATTTTATTTATTTGTATTTAGTTATTTGAACCATTGAAATATTCATTAGCAAATTTATATGTACTTGTATTGAAGCCTTTTGCAAGAACAATAACCTGTACACCATAAGTGGCTGGTTCTGTTGGATCCAGTTATAATTGAAGGGGTTATGTTACAAATAGTTAATTTTAAGAAAACAAAGTTCATTTGTGTTTTGTTGCAGCTTGTTATGTTTTGAAGTGTACATTGCCCGTTCTACATCTAGGTATCTCAGTTATTAATTGGATTTTCAGGTTAGAGTACCTCACACTAGCTAGATAGACACCTACCTCCTTCAACCACACTAAAAATTCAAAAAATGTTATATAGCCTCTTCATCGAATTACCCCTTCAATTATTTTTCTACTTTTTATTGATATACTTAATTATTTACATGGAAATGGATTATCTATGCTAAAAAAGAAAAGAAAAATCACAAATAAATTATTTCTGAAGATCAAAATATAAGATCAATAATTATAGCTATGGGTCCCTCCGACCCGCCAGTCGTGTTGGGGGTTAAACTTATCTCGAACAAATGTATCTGTTTTAAATAAATATCCTCATTTTCATTCAGACCTTGGGACTGAAAATTACTATTAATTTTTATATATATAAATAATTGACTGTGTTATTTCAAATTATGAAGAAGTTGATCAGAAGTGCGGCAAAAGAAACAAAAATAGTTAACAACTATTTATTTATCGACGTGTCGCCCCACTTTGTAGATCTTCATCTGGGCTGTTTAAGTTGAGAGTTTTCAAAATTTTTCAAAGTTAATATTTCGAAAGCTCTTAACTTCAACATTCCTGATGGAGTTCTACAAAGAGTGGCAAAAATTCGGCAAATAAATAGTTGTTAACTATTTTTGTTTCTTCTGACGACACCCCTGATCATCTTCTTCATAATTTTACAATTAATTTTTATTTTTGTGAAATAAAAACAAAAATTTCATCAAAATCGTTTTCATAACAGTGTACTTTTAACACTTCTTGAAGTATTCAAGCCTTAGAATAAAATTGTTTATAATAACTGTTTTCCAAACATATTATGTAAAATAAGTTTTAGTAAAAATCATTTAATCCCTTCATTCAGAGAGGAATAATGATTTTATTTTCTAGAACATTTATTGATATCTTGGTTAAAAAGTAATTATCTTGTTATTTTTGGTCAAACGTCAGTTATGCAAGAATTTATGATGCTGCAATTCAGGATGTTAGTTATCAATTTATAAACTAAATTAAACTAACCAGATTCTTAGGCTATTGTTTAAGAATTTAGCATTCTTGAATTAGAAAATTTTTTTAGAAAAAGGAAACCTTTTTTTCTTCTACTTTAATATTGCTTATTTTGGTTCTCTGTAGTGTTTTATGGGAAAAATTAATGTAGAAAGCTGGTGCCTGTGGTACATCACATACACACGCTTATGATTACACGTTATAATTGCCTTTATAGATACTATATTGAGGATATATGACACTTATCCTGAAGATATGGACGGTGCGATTGGGGAAGACAATGTGGAGTTGCCAGTCAACAAAATCCAGCTAGGAACAGATGGCATACCTCCAGAATTTATAAAATATGGAGGCAATGAATTGATTAAATGCCTTCAAATGCTGTTCCAGAAGATTTGGGACCTTAAGTTGCTTCCATGAGAATAGGAAAACAACATCATAATCCCAATTCACAAGAAAGGCAACCAAAGCAAATGTGGTAACTATATGAATATATTAATATGCATTTTATTGACTTACACCGGAGCATTGATACTTTCTGGGGCATTGACGGTGACAGCGGAGCTCCCTGACATTTCGAAGTCATCGTCCTCATCATAGGTGCTTTGAGATCTCTGTCCCCAGCCTCTGGACAGCGACCTGGCGATCTTGGGGTTATAAATATTCGGATCGGAGACCATCCTGACGAAGAAAGATCTCTTGTAGGCCAAGGCTTCATTTTTCTTCCTGTCGGCCAGTTCGGATACATCGTTCGCATTCTCCTTAAATACAGGAGCAAATAAAGTTTTACATTGAACAATAGCAGGGTGATTTAAATAACTTTATCTAAGCTGATTAATTTTTATAAACATTGACTAACCTCCTAAAAAATTCAAAACATCTGTTCTAATTATTCAATTATTATTTTATTATTGTTTCTTGTGCTAACCAATAAAAAGTAAATGCGACTTTCTTTTGTGTTACTTATTTAAAGACATTAAAAATAACTTTTTGGTTACTGCCAGTTTTGTATTTATGAAATGTTAGATTGTGGCGTTTAAATAATATGCCAGAGACCTGAGTTTAATAAGCATAAGGAATTTTTTGTTACCTGTTCTTTCTCGAGCCTTTGTATTTCTAGCAGATCTGTTGAAAATTGTGCTATAATGTTCCAAGCGTGTTCTGTAAAAAAGAAAGAAAAAATACACACTTATGCATTCATTTAAAACATGGAGTTGAATAGATTTGCTGCTTAAAACTCCATCTTGATAAGAGACTTACTTGGTATCCCCATACTAAACTGAAAGAACAAGAAACTGCTCGTAGATTCTGATTACTACAACACCTTGACAAATGCTATAAACTTCCCATTTACTATAAAAAACACTTATATAGCATGATAATCAGTCCAATTTGGAAATACAGAATTGAGCTTTGAGCTTCCACCAAACCTTCAAATTCTTCTCGAATACAATCCTTACAATCCAAAATCCTCTGTAAAATTCAAAACTTTCCTTATTACATCACAAATAAACTCATCCACAAAGACCTTAACATGCCATACATTGCAGATTTGGCCCAAAATAGATATATGTCCTCATACTCCAAAATCCTTATCTATCCAAACCCATTAGTCTTATCCTTAACAATCCCTGATAATCCTCATAGGTGACTGAAAAGAAGATGGTAACGGGATCTTCTAATTTAAATCAATGATTGAAGTACCACCATTGGGTGGTTCCTTCCTGAGACTACATGTGCCCTGATTCATTCATCAAATTGACTTGTATTTTATTGTACAGTTGTAAATTGCAACAAATAAATAAAATTATTCAATAACTTGTTATAAATTTCTGTTTGTAAGATTTATCTTCGGGTTTCCCAGACGCTCTTATGTTTTCTGATACTATACCGAGTTGAAGTGGCTCTACCCAACCTCCCGAAGGCAATACATCTTCGTTTTCCCAATCCAAGTCTTTAAAATAAAATACAACCTATATCCTCGGACTCCTCACTCTAAGTTCATCCATCCAATCATTAAACGCCAGATCCCAACCAATAGATTTATATATGCCCTCCCATAGAACCATGTCCTTCAGCAAATTTTTCGTCACACATACCAACCTTCTTCCAGAATTCTCTTCCCAACTATATTCGCCAATCCTCATCAATTCTTTCCTTTAAACAACACCTATTCCTTCAATAATGTATATAGCCTTATATTGTTTACTATTATAAATTGTTATTTAACTTAATATTTTAATGTAATTTTAACCTGCATGTGAATAATGTATATAGAGCCATATATTGTTAACTATAGGGTGTTTTTTTAAGCCCGATAGAACTTGAAATTGTAAAAAATAACACAAAAAATTAAATTGTAATCAAAATTTTTTTTTTATTCGAAAGATCAATACGTGACATTAACATTTGAAAATGATTTCGGACATATGGGCACCGCGGCTGTTCTTGACGAAGCGCATTCTGGACGTCAAATTTTGGGCCACTTTTTCGAGCACTGCTGGCCGTATGTCACGAATAACACGAACAATGCTGGCCTCCAAGGCGTCAATTGTTGCTGGTTTATCAGCATAAACCAGTGACTTCACGTAGCCCCACAGGAAATAATCGAGAGGTGTCAAATCGCACGACCATATGCGGCAATTTTGCTTATTAACAAACCCGTTAAGCCAAAAATGCGCCTCATCGCTGAACACAATTTTACAGAATGCGCTTCGTCAAGAACAGCCGCGGTGCCCATATGCCCGAAATCATTTTCAAGTGTTAATGTCACGTATTGATCTTTCGAATAAAAAAAAAATTTTGATTACAATTTAATTTTTTGTGTTATTTTTTACAATTTCAAGTTCTATCGGGCTTAAAAAAAGACCCTATATTATAAATTGTCATTTAACTTATGTTTTAATGTAATTTTAACCTACATACGGAAACTTTCTAATGTTTGCCAGGCAATTAATCTGAATCCGCGAACAGTTATCTTAGGGAACATTTGTCCCAGAAGAAAATTATTTTCTTATTTTATGTACTTATCACAATAGGCATTACCAACATCCTCGATGGTGGCGTTTTGGGCTGTCGGGCAGAACCTGATGATATAGCGGTTATTGACATAAGCAGGTACCATGTGCAACTTGCCGCTGGCATTGATATTACTCAACAGTTTCTCGTTGAGACTGTCCGTGCCCTTCAGTCGGAAGCAGACCAAGCTCATCTGCAACAGTTTTTTTGTTTTTTGCTCAGTTGTTATGCGAATAGGCTTGTTCACAGATGTCCTGTTTCTGATGTTGAATCGAAAAAAAAATAGTGGTACAAAACGAAAGAGAATAAATGCCCTGCTTTAAAAAATACATAATTCTAATTCTTCAATTAAATTTACAATTATAAACTTTAAAAGCAAGTTTTATATTAAATCTAATTAAACTTATTGATTTACAATGAATAAAAAATTAAGATGTATGAGTGGCCTTAACACTTAGTAGTTACCTTAACTTCGTTGCAGATTAAGAACCTGCTGTCCTTCTTTACCAAGCTCTCGAAGTGCTTGGCTAGTTGACAGTGGTGTCTTATGTAGTTCTGGAGACCGGTAATGCCGTAACTCCGGAGTACGAACCAGAGCTTGAGGGATCGGAACCTTCTGCTGAGGGGCACTCCCCAGTGGCGGTAGTCGATGGTCGAATTGGAGTAGCCGTGCTGGAGGTAGAGTGGATCCACCACTAGGGCTGAGGTGAGCTTGATTCTATCTTTCACCCACATTATTGAGCAGTCGAAGTTCACCAGGAGCCACTGCACAAGAGAGTGGTAGTATATCAGCAAACAATAAAAGTAAAGAATGTTGAGGCAAAATGATTTAATTAAATAAATTTAATTGAATAGTTAACATCAATGTCAATCTTTCTATGTCCCAAAAATTGTTCAATGTAAGGTCTGTTCCAATAACCAGTTTGACTAACCGGAGCATGAGTAGTAAGGATTTTCCCCTCTCCAAAACTGTACCATGCATGCTCCATACAACTCCAGACAGTAAGAAATGGTTGTTCGAATAGACCTATAGTATCTTGTGGCTTTATAAATACATTTATATAATAATATAGATGCTTGAATAAATAGTTTAAATATTGAAATCACAAACAACGATAAAAAAGTAATAGATCCTCTGGGACAGTTCCCATGATTTCTTCTTTTTTGCAAGAAACCTTTCTAGCCATAGCCATGTTTACCCTTTTATGGCTACACATGTTGGAGGTGTCAACTGTACATCAATAAATTAGGTATCGTTCGCATCATGCACCCTATAATATACAACATGGGAAACTGTCATAGCCTTGAATCTATCAATTCCAAATTCCTGGAAAGCTTCCCCTATGAACAATCAGCTCTTCTAGTTCTTACCTATTCTTACCTTCTCATACTGCACATAAACACACATGGATATATCTCCTTATGTGAGAGATAATAAATTTCCTAGATTCTATAGAGCTTTTGAAGGACACTCTAGGGGACAAGTTATATATAGTAGTCCGTAAATAGTAGTTGTAGGTATTGCAATGTAGCCTCTGTATCTTTTATCTTTCAAATAAAGGTAATAATGCGTTTCTTACACCAACCTTTTGGCTGAATTCTGTAACAGTGAAGTACAAAAGTTTTTTCCATCACTGTAAAAAGACATTATACCTTGTTAGGATTTGTGTTAAACGAGTCTGCATACTCTATTCCATTGAGGAAGTGCTTCATTTCTGGGATGAGGAAAGCGCTACCCGCATAGGCAGCATCGATGTGGAGCCAAACTGTTGGGAAGAGGCGACAGGTTGGTCCGATCTCCGAAAGGTTGTCGAAGCTGCAACAGGATGTCGTACCAAGTGTTGTCGATACAAAGAATGGTATCAGACCCATCGCTTTGTCCTCCTCCATCGCCTACAATCAATTGTTTGTTAGTATAGTATTGTAGAATTCAAGGTCAAATGATTGCCCCCTTCCATACCTGTCTGAGGGTTGCGCCTCTGAGTGAGCATTTTTCATCCGGCTCGAGGATCCTCAGCTTTACGAAGCATATCATGGCGGCCTTTTCTACGCATGAGTGAGCCTCCTTGGAGCAGTAGGCCATCAGCTTCGACAGGAGGACTCCTTCCTCGACGAAAGGGTGAAGCTGCTTCAGCCGCTTGATGGCCTGGGCCCTGGCGGCCAGCATGTTAACCAGGACGCACTCGCTAGCCGATGTCTGTGGGCATAGGATACATAATTGTCCCGATATTTTATTGAAATGGAAAATTTTTTTTTCTAGGAACAAGTCTCCTAAGAATAATTACAATGAACATAAAATTATTGTTTATGTTTTAGCTAATTTTTTTGTTTATTATTTCTTTATTGATATTTACAGCTGAATTAAATATCAATTATATCATATAATGGAAAGAAAATGGAAAAGAAGGATTTTCCGAAAGTTTTTGGATTTTAAGGATTGGATACAAAAGGAATTCGATGTTTTAGTGGATCCTCAAAGCTCAACTCGTAAGTCCAGATGGGGCTTATTGTAGTCATTTAAATAAATGTTTTATAATTTGTTTGAAGTTTTGACTATGTGTCTAGTAAGGGTAATAGTCGGAATCGACGGGCAGTTTCCTGTCTTTTCAATCTTATGTGAGGATTCCAAGTCAGTCGTTTGTCCAGATGTACTCTGTTAAAGAAGCGAATAGGGGAAAGCAAAGTAAGGAGTTCTGTAATATAGGAAGGTTTATTATTCCTTAGGGATTAGAGTGGGAAAGAACTAAGGAAGTATTTCCATCGGAAAGAGGGATAAAGTGACTTTAGGATAATATAATTTTCAGAAATATATCTGTGACTGGAAACTCCAAAGATAAATCTTATAAAGCGATTCATAAGACAGTTTAATTTGCCTTTAAGTTCATTAGTCGAGTCCCCAATATAGCAATTAACCTTTAAACGGAGGAATATATAATCTCTTATTAAGTGTAATCTTATTTTCTTGTATATTTATCAAATTTTAAATAAAATTTTAAATTGAGTCAAAACATTTATGTTTGAACTTACTCCAATTTATTGGTAAACTAAAAATATAAAAAAATAATTGTTAGACATAAATTCCTCATACTTCAGCAGAACCAAAATATATATTTGTTAAAAAAAATCTCAAATTAATAAGTGAGTCCTTTATGCAATGGAGTGACATTTTAAAATAGACTTAAAATTCATTAGACCACGTTACAAGTTAGATATAGACAAAAAAAAAAAAAAAAATCTCAAATTAATAAG
>NW_027112221.1:98539-107245 GCF_000696795.3 Halyomorpha halys | reverse complement strand
AATCTCAAATTAATAAGTGAGTCCTTTATGCAATGCAGTGACATTTTAAAATAGACTTAAAATTCATTAGACCACGTTACAAGTTAGATATAGACCAAGCTAAAGCAATTTTAATGTATATTTATTCTAGAATTTTAATTTGTCAATAATATTCCATAATGTATATTTATAATATTCAAGTCAGTTGGCAATTTATATGTGTTATTAAGATTTTATCACATGTGGATTCTATTATCTTAATTTTAAATATTATATTACACTCTTTTGTATCATACTAAAATTTTATCATATTGTAAATTGAAACAATCTTGCCTACAATTATTAAAAAATACATTTTTTTTTCCAAATTTATAAAATTAACAATTTAAAAAATTTGGGTGGTTTCTAATGATCCTTACCTGTATGACGCCTCCACCTTTACTTCCTTTGGTGAAGGATAAAAAGTCATCTGGGAGACCAATCGCTTTACCTATTAAATGATTTATGTATTATTATTTAAATTATATAACATGTGTACATGTTTGTGTATGCGTATATATTAAGTATATGTATAAATCATACTTGGATTGGGTGGAGTGGTGCAAATGAGACCCACAATTTCATTATATGAACATCAATGAAATTTCTCATAAGAATTCACTATTTCATTTTTTATTTTTAATGTTACATACCTTGTTTTACCACAATTACTAGGCACTCCAATGTTAAAGTGAGGTGTAAAAATTATTTTTTTTATGGTATATATGTTGCTCTGTGGCAAACTGCGCATATATCGATTGTACCGTTTATAACAGTAGTTGGTTGGTCATGGGTTCAACAGGTTATGGGCCCAGGTAGTTCACGAAATTAAAATTTGTAGTGAGACAGTAAAAACAGTTCGGTAGTCTTTGTTTATGTTCAAATACTTCGTAAAGCAAAAACATTGCTTAATATATATATTACAATATATATGCAATGTAATTATATTTCTATTATTAATTAAATTATATATGTTTATTAATTACATTATATATGCTGTGTAATATAAATTATACAGCAGTAATATAAAATGGATCTCAACAGCTTTAATGAAATACATCGAATTGAGCAGCTGACAGGACCTGAGAACTTCCAAATGTGAAAATTCAAGGTAAAATCAACATCTTCTTTAAAGCAATTGGGTTGTTTCAAGTTCTTTCTAAAGATTTTGAGCCTCCCAGAGACCAGCCAAGTAAAGACTATAAGGCGTACTTACAAAATGATGCTAAAGCCCAAAAGTTAATAGTTACAACAGTGAATCAGAGCTCACTTAATCATATTTTGACTTGTACTACTGCAAGTCAAATGTATTTTAATATATGTGACATATATGAGATAGATGTTCCTCTGCAAAAGTTTGAACTTTTGCAAGAATTCTTTGATTTTAAATTTATGAGGAGGATAGACTTAGGAAGCCACATAAGCTCAATTGAAAATTTGGCATTGAAATTAAAATCATTGGGAAATGATATACCAGATTATATGATCATTTCCAAAGTAATGACTACACTTCCAGAGCAGTATAAATATTTTATAAGTGCTTGGGAAAACACAGACTCTGATATGAAAACTCTTTCCAATTTAACTACAAGATTGATGGCTGAGGAAAGACACTCTTCAATTTCTACTGAGAAATTAGACAATCAGGCAGCGTTCAAAATCAATGTAAGAAGAAATTGGAGAACTGCTCCAGACACGAGGAAATGTTTTTCTTGCTACCATGAAGGACATGTGAGTAAAGACTGCCCACCCAAGAAAAAACCCTGTGGTATATGTAAAAAAAAAAAAAACCAACAAGAGAAGGACTGCTTCTTTCGTAAAAACAAAGTGAAAACGTCAGCAACTTCTTTCCTTGCCTAGGTTCCACTAGGCATATGACGGACAGTATAAGTATATTGTCGCAGGTACAACCTATTGATGCTGAGGTAGATCTGGCTCAATACTGTGAATCCATGACAGCCAAAATGTGTGTATAAAATGACAAATGTTAACTAAAAGATGTGATATACATCCTAGATCTCAGCAGAAATTTATTGTCTGTGGATAAAATAACATAGAATGAAGGATCTGTGATTTTTCTAAAAACAAAGTAAAAATTGGTAAAGAATGATCATTAGGAAAAAGACCTCCTGAGGGATTTTATGTAGTGAACTTGAAGGTTGATTCAAATGTGAAGGCTTATGCTACAAATGTACCAGAAACCAAAAATGAAATTAAAAAAGACACTGAAACATCTGTGTTTGTCTAAAAACTATATAGTTGGTGTTGATGAAGAATCAACTATTTCACCTTCTGATGAAAATTTAACTAAAGATGAAAGAGAACTGGAATAACAAGCTGATGCAGGAGACCGAAACAATTTGAGATTTGAAACGGAAGAAAATCTAAGATAAAGAGGTATCCCAGCAGACTTGAAGGATCATTAAGATGCACATATGATTCTAGAGAAAAGGAAAATACTGAAATTGTGCAAGAAATGGCTAAGAAACAGAAAGATTAACCTGGGGAGATTAAAGAAAGGTTACAGAAAGTAAAAGCTTTAAATGGTGACCCAAAAATATGTGAAAAAGATGAAGAACACCCTGAAGATGAATATAATTGGGACATTGATGAAAAAAATCAGCATTGCGAAGCAGATAATTTAGAAGGAATAAATAAGAAAAATACTGATACTAAGAAGAAACCCAGAAAGAAAAAGGGATTCAGTGTTTGAACGAATACAGTTAAACCTTGTGTTGATACAAATGTTCAAAAATTATAATTTAAAAGTTTTTTATTGTTTTTTTCTGTGTGCAAAACTAATATTGTAATTTAAAAATTATTTTGTTAATATATGTAAAATTAAAATTCTGCTAATCATGTTTTTTTAAAGAAAAATTATGTAAAACTAAATTTGATAAAAAATGAATATTTAAGAGGGTGTGTTAAAGTGAGATGTAAAAATTCCTTTTTTATTATATACATGTTGCTCTGTGGCAAACTGGGCATATATCGATTGTACCTTTTTAACAGCAGTTGGTTGGTCATCAAAGCTTTGTGCTATATTGTTTGTTATCACTACAGTAAGGACGTTTTATGTTATTTAACCGTGACTAATAAAACAGTAAAAAAAAATTATTTTGTGTCTTACCACCCCTGCATTCAACATCCAACACTATACTATTTGTCCCACCAAATAGTATAGTGTTGGAAATGTTGCATTTTTTCGTATAGAAACCAATTATAACTCCAGTAAAAAGAAAAATGTGGTTCGTATATTAGTACAGAAAATTAATACTTTATTTTTTTAATCAGTTGAGATGGTACATACTAAGAATTTTCCGATTCAAGGCGCTCAAATCCTGCCATGTTTCGAATGTCCCGTTTCTGCACTTCATCCTATTTATTTGTTGCTTTAATTTCATACTTACTCATATAAATCACTTACCTAGCCAGTCTAAGACGATCGTTTCTAATTCAGTTAATGCCGGGCAGGCTGCCTGTAATCAGATATATAAAATGAATCACATTAGATTTTTATGTAATATTTATGTACAATATACATTTTTCTAGTTACCCATGAAAACCCTATGCACCCTATAATGTCGGAAAGCATGTCTCCCAATATGGAAGGGTACGAGTTGCCAGATGGAAAGTAAGCGTGGAACCTCGGATGTTGCCAATGTGTTACCTATTATATAAAAGTAATCGTTATTATAGTTACAATTAGTGTTATGTTATCTAATTTTATTATACATACTCCTGGCATGATGTACTTCTCGACGTCCGTCATGATCTTGTCCCAGGATTCAGGTTCGATCGGCGCCGATGAAGGCAGAAGTGGGCGCAGGTACCCTGGCTCGACGGACGGAGTCACACTCCGCTTTTCTATCGTACTCATGTATTCGCACATGTAGTCGACCATCTCCTTACCACGGAGTCTGAATTCTTCCCGGTCCATCCTGGTACATCCAATATGGAGCGAGAACAGAAATACTTATTTAGAACTTATCTAGGTCTATTTTACTGGGTTAGTTCATTAACGCTCTTCAGGCACAATTGAAGCAAGTATAGTACAAGAGTCCAAGAGGAGAAAAACGTTTGTTATTTCACCCCAGTTTTTGATTACTTTAATAAAAGTTATGTAAAATTACTGGTCGAAATTGATTAGTATGCCAAGCTTAGGTAGGGGAAATAAAAAATGATGCCTATTTCAAACGTTAAAAATATAAATAAATTTTCATTCGTAGCTCCATATCGTTAAAACTATCTGCAACACTAAAAAACCTAAGAGAACATCATTTATAGTAGAGTAAATTTGCTAAAATGTATGCCCTAATAGAGCTATGTACGTTCAATAGCTCCCAAGATAGAGATTTTTAAAAAGCAACATTTCCTGAACAATGCACTGAAAAATCAGTAGTTAGTAAATTTATTGTCGGAAATTCGTATCTGAGGAACCATGAGACGTACAGATGTCTATTAGCACTCATTTCAAACCTAGTTCAATGTGCTATAAAATAGTTTATGACGTTCATCTTCGTAGGAGTAATAGTTTTCATGATATTTGCTGATTATAAACTAAATTCTATATTTAAATTCATTAACTATCTTAAATTTAAAATGTTCAGAATCTTGGGATTGGAACAGTTAAAGAAAAATGTTTAAGGGATAAATCCGAATAACTAGGAAAATAAAATATAAAACATAGGTGTTGATGACTATTGGGTTTTATGCCCTTAAGTTCTAAGGAACAAGAATAATGGCGGGTGATTTTTTTTTGCAGGAAAAATAATTAATTCTTATCAAAAGAAATAAAAACTTTAGGGATTATCATTATCAATAAGTAATATTACACTTTGATAAAAACCGAAAAAGAACCATGTTGAGCATCGTTCATTGTCACATTGCCTGACAGTAAGGAAACTGTCACAGCAAGGAAACTGTCGCGGTGGATCTGTTTGTTCTGGCCATTCGGAGTCCTTTAGGTTTAGTGGATTAAAAATTTTATTTCATAAATCGACCCCTTAGTGAAAATACTGTTTGTATTGTGCCGTCTTAAAAACCATAAACACATCTCAAGTTTCCTCTATTGAACAAGCCATTTGAAGCAGGTATTCAACAATTTACTTCGTTTTGTTGCTGCTCAAACGTCATTCATGGTCGAGCATTGTCAGTTCAGTGCTTTGTTGCTAGAATTGTTGCGATGCCTGTTGACTCCCTTAGTCATAAACTGGTAAATTACTAAATCTAGATTAACCAGTATAGTGTAAACAAGAAAAAAAAATGTTTTCAAATCATTTAGTTTTCCATGCGTTAATGTATATCTTATATATAAAAATGAATTTTTGTTTGTTCGTACTTTATACACTTCCATACCGTTTGTCTTATTGTTAACGGTTCAGGATTTTCACGGAAAGTTTGGCCTGATTTTTTCGATTAAAAAAAAATATTATAAAATTAAGCATTGTTGGCGCTTAGCTCGAATAGTATACATTTTGTTCATGGTTATTATATGCCAATAGATTAGTCTCTTTTTGGATAATAAGAAAACAAATATTAATAATTCTATTAAATGAGTTTTATTCACTAAAAATAAAAAAAAAATAATGAGGGTTTTGGTAAAGTAGGTCAACATATTGATTTTTTTGAAAAAAGAAAATAATATTCAAATAGCAATATATTACTGTATTAATATTATGAAATATTACTATTTGAGTTTAATTTGACCGCATCCGGACCATAATCCATTTATTAATACACACGGCAACCAGAAATCTTCCAGAAATAATATTCGTTTTTAGTGTCGTCTGAGACCCTCAAAAAAATGAAAAATTTTCAAACGTTTTATTTTATATCTCCGGTTCTAGTTTACTTAATTAGATCAGGTTTGTACCCTTTGCTGCAGTTTATAGAGCCCTAAACCCTGTTAGGTTTGGTGTTATAAAGCCCTAAACCCCTGTTAGGTTTGGTGTTATAGAGCCCTAAACCCCGATTAGGTTTGGTGTTATAGAGGCCTAAACCCCTATTAGGTTTGGTGTTATAGAGCCCTAAACCCCTATTAGGTTTGGTGTTATAGAGCCCTAAACCCCTATTAGGTTTGGTGTTATAGAGCCCTAAACCCCGATTAGGTTTGGTGTTATAGAGGCCTAAACCCCTATTAGGTTTGGTGTTATAGAGCCCTGTTAGGTTCGGTGTTATAGAGCCCTGTTAGGTTCGGTGTTATAGAGCCCTGTTAGGTTTGGTGTTAATCCTATTATTATTTTAAATGTGCAACGTTTCAGCCAATCTGCCCTTCCTCAAACACTATCTTAAATATAAATTTACACCTCATATCCAACTATTTAAATACTTTAAGGCTATTCTTCCCAGATTAATAAATTTAGTCAAATCAACCTATTTTATCACTTTTCCATTAAATTTTAAATCTTAATTACAGATTAATCGAACACTATTATCACCTAATATTTTTAACTTCATAAAATAAAAGATTGTCCTTGAGGATGACCAGGCTAGCCGAAACGTTGGACATTTTAAGTTGTAATAAAGAATCTTTGAGGCTTAGCTAGGAAACAACTTATTTTATTTGAACAATATTTTACAATGTTTGTTTCTTTTTCTCATTTAGCTCTCACAAATAAATTGTTCAATAATTTTAAACCCCACTCCTGCTCTTTTTACAAAAATCAACCGATTTTGGTTTTATATTTTTTGACTTAGGTTCAGAAAACGATTTTAAGTCATACATGCTTATATTTAAGACAATAGGTAGACTTAGGATGTTATGATAGTGATGACACATTGAACATAAAGACTAACCTGACGTTGCTCTGTTTAGACTGAAGAGCGGACTGACGTGTTAGACGAAGACGGCCGCCGCAGACTGGACTGGAAGATCTCTCTACTCGCCTTCAGTCAGTACGCGCCTGCCCGCTATAGCTGGCACAAGTGAGTGGCTCTTCTTTCTTTATATATTCTTATATCCTCAGCACTAAGTCATTAATTTTTTTTATTATAATTTCATTATTCTTTTTAATATGTAAAATTATATTGTCCTTCTAATATTGCACGTTTAATAATAATAATGAGTTGAATATTCTTTTAGCATTTAATTACTTTTTTAATAGCTCTTTTTGGGGATTATATGAAGAATTACTTCCTAGAATATTTTACTAGGACGCTTCGGGATAACTTTGTCTCTCTCTTCAGCTTTTATAATTTACTATTTCTTTAAAGTAAGAACTTCTACAATAGGATATTTGTCGTTATGGGGGGAAAAAATTAAAGTAATGTTAATATTAATATTAATCAAACTAAGAATTATAAAAATAGTCTTAACCTTCTTCTTTGAAATATATTATATGTCTAATGTTTCGGCCAACCTTCCCATCCTTAAAGACAATCTTAATTATAAATTTACACCTCACGTCCAAGAATCAAAAACTTTTTTGCAGGCTTCCTAGGTTAATAAATTTAGTAAAATGTATGTATTTTATCACTTTCCTATTAAATTTTAAAACTTTTAATTAATTCCTTATTAAAACATATCACATTTCCAACGGCCATCATCAAGGACAATCGAATATAATAACAGCTCTAATTATAACGTATTATTAATAGTATTAACATTAACTCTAATAATGTATTGTGATATGAAATGATAAGGTACCTTGTTATTGAGGTAGGTTATATATTAGTGTTCTGGTAAATCAATGATTGTCGGGTGCAAACATTGTGAAGGATAGAATTTATTATTAAATCTTTTAGTGTCAAGTACAGATAAATTAAAATATAGAATAATGCAAATTTATTTGTAAAAAAATATATTTTCCCTTATTGTTTATGTTTTATTGGTTTATCTTAACTCTGTTAAATTGATTTGGGAATAATTGTCTCCAGATTTTAATTAATCAATGTGATTCTGTGATACTAAGAGTAAGATATGCAAATTACAATTTATAATGTTTTCAATACTGTCAATAATTAGTAATAATTAAAGCTGTTATTTTACTCGATTGTCTTTGATGGTGGCCGATACGTTGAACATGTAATATGTTTTAATAAAGAAGGTTAATCAGTAATTAATATTTTAAAATTTAATTGGAAAGTAACAAAATAAGTAGATTGATTAAATTTATTGACCTAGGCAAAGCAGCCTGCAAAAAGTTTTTAATTCTTGGATGTGAGGTGTAAATTTATATTTAAGTGTCTTTGATGATGGCCAGATCTACTGAAACTGAAACGTTGGACACGTAATATGATTTAATAAAGAAAGTTGAGACTACTTGGATAATTTTTATTAATGAAACTACAAGATAATAAATATAGGTATAAATTTGTGATTATAGTCATTCAATTTAGAGATCATATATTTTAGTATAGATATATAATTAATGTTGATCAAGTTTAACAATAGATCGAAGTGTGTTTATCTTCAATCGATTCACCCAGAGGAAAACTGTAAAATTACTGAACAAAAAATCTTTATACAGTTACTATTTGATGACTTAGAAAAACAATTAAATAATGCTTATATTATTATCAGTCAATTCAGAACCAACCAACGAATCTATGTTTTAATAATTATAGCACCTACTATCTAATCCTAAAGTCTTATTTAGAAGTGGGATACTTCTGGATTCGACAGGTCTCATCATTATCCTCATATTTCGCAGCAGAAGCTGGAGTTCCGCAGGGATCTATTTTAGC
>NW_027112221.1:93975-97653 GCF_000696795.3 Halyomorpha halys | reverse complement strand
AATAAACTTAATAAAGTAAAAAAAAAAAATAATAAAATAATTATAGATACCGAATTAATTTTTAATTTTAGTTAACAAAACTAAAATTTTCAATCTATGTACCAACAGTTGGAAAACGCTAGGCAGCCATGATAGTACTAGAGTCGGGAAGAAAAAAAAAAGGCAATTATTCCACCCGAATTTTTTATTACTTTAATGAAAACTATGTATAATTACTTGTAAAAATTAATGAGTCTGCCAAGTATAGGTAGGGGGAATAAAAAATAGTGGCTGTTTCAAAACGCTAAAAATAATTAATTTTTCATTCGGAGCTCTATTCTTAAAAACTACCAACAACACTTGAAAGTATAAAAGAACATTAAATAATGTCTTTACGTCCAATAGTTCTCGAGATAGGGCCTTTTAAAAAGCAACATTTCATAAAAATGTACTGAAATATCAGTAAATAGTTAATTTATTTTGAGAAATCTATATCTCAGGAACTAGGTGACATACAGATGTATATTAGGAATCAAATTAAAGCTAGTTTAATGTACTATAAAGTAGTTTATGACCTTTACCTTCGCAGTTTTCATGATATTTGCTAGAATAAATTGATTTATGGTTGTTGAACAATAAGTTTGATTTATGAAAAACATTATTTCAGAAACCACAGATGTCTGTGTGCACTCAAATTAAAGCTAGTTAAATTTATTAAAAGATAGTTAATAATGCTTATCTTTGTAGGAGTAGTAGTTTTTGACAAAATAAACTCACAAAATGTTAATTTCTATTTGTTCGTATAAAATGTTGGATTTTTGAAAAAATATATCTCTGGACCTATAAGACGCACATATGTCTAAAGTAGTTTATGACACTTATCTTCGTAGGGGTAGTAGTGTTTATGATATTCACATATGAATATAAATTTGGTCTATGAAAATTTGTCCGAACAACTATAAATCAATTTATTTTAGCAAATTTCATGAAAACTACTACTCTTACGAAAATAAACGTCATAATATAACAAGCTATATAGCTCATTAAACTAGAATTCATTAGAGTGCTAATAGATATCTGTACGTCAGGTAATTTACACACAACATTTTTATGCAATGTTGCTTTTTAAAAAGCTATATCTCGAGAACTATTGAACGTAAATAACTGTATTAGGGCTCATATTTTAGCAAATTTACTCTTCTTTAAATGACGTTCTCTTAGGTTTTCTTGTGTTGTTCCTACTTTTTAAGATATAGAGCTCCGAATGAAAAATTAGTTTTTTTTATCGCTTTGAAACAGCCGCCATTTTTTATTCTCCCTACCTATACCTGGCAGACTTATAAATTTTGACTATTAATTATACATAGTTTTCATTACAGTAATCAAAAATTGGGGTGAGAAAACTGCCTTTTTTCTCTTCATGGGCTCTTGTACTACTTGTTTCTGTCCGTGAAACGTTTTACACAGTTAAACAGTTTAGTTTTATCCCTATTTTGAAAGTCGTTGCCAACTTCATTATTAAATATATTGTTTTGGATCCTGAACAAAAGCATGATTGTGAACACTTATATAATAAAAGACAATGTTCTATAATTATCTATGCTTGGAGTATCAACCATTGTCTTGGTTAACAATGATTCTATTGTTCAAGTTATATGGAGAATACATTTGCGGCTTGGTGGTTGCGTCTTGGTCAGTAATTCTAGTGCTAGTGTTATGCTTGTCCATCTTACTAATTGAATCAGCAAGTCATGAAGGGTGCAAAGTCCAAAAAGACAACTTTTCATCTGACAAGCAGCTCAATTTTCGAAAATACAGTCTTGTATTTTCTTTTCACCAAATGATTGGTACAAGAGCCTGGGTGAAATAACATCCCTTTAAAGCTTTCATTAGAGTGGTAATAGATATCTGTATTTCACATAGTTCCTGAGAAATAGATTTCTCAAAATAAATTAACTAATTGCTGATTTTCAGTCCTTTTTTTTAGGAAATGTTGTTTTTTAAAAAGCTATATCTCGGAACTATTTATTGAACGTAAACAGGGTTCATATTTTAGCAAATTTACTCTACTTTAAATGATTTTTTCTTAGGTTTTCTAGTATTGTTTGTCGTTTTAAAAATGAATAATTATGTTTATTAACGTTTTGTAACAGCTGCCATTTTTTATTCCCCCACCTTGGCCGACTCATCAATTTGGAATAGTAATTATACCTAGTTTTAAATTAAGTAATCAGAAATTGGAGTGAATGACGACATTGTTTCTCCCTGGCTCCTGTACTATTAAGGGTTCTTAGATCTGTCGATCTTATTGAAGCAATATTAGTCTTATATGGAGATGATTTGCTGCTTTCTTCAAAAGGGGTATTCATGATCTTTAGTTTAACATGTTAAAGCGTGTTAAATGGAAAGAGTTGTGTTAAATGGAGAAATATTTCCTTCTTTTACCATGTTAAAACGATATAACATATAACATGGTTGAGAATCTGTTACTAGTTCTGTTAAATGGAGAATGACGTCATGCAACTTACCAGCTTTGTCATCGTTTTGTTCGTAGTTGTGTTTAGTTACTTGCTCATTGTTTGTGTTAGTATTGTTTAGGATGTTTTTAATACTAAAAAGCAATGGATGACAATAATAATGTAATGACAGTTTTCAATTAGCTCATCTTGACTCTCTTCCTTACAAGTTATAAGATCAACAAGACACTCAGTAGCCAAACTCTCACGCAATTTCTACTTTTCACTCAATTTAGGAATGTTGTAATAAATTACTTTATTATAAACTTAGAAGTAAACAATTACAAAAATTTTAGAAAGGAAAGGTTAAAAAAACAAGTTGTTCAAAAAATCCACTTGGAGCTCTTATGTATTTAACATGACTTTGAATAGGGTTGCTCACAATCCTATACTTATAGCATTTAGCATGGTAAAACATTTTACATTTAATACAACATCCCCTAAAGATATTCAATTTCATATGAAACGTCCGTTTTTAAATTAATTCTCCAATCAACCTTGGTTATCACTTCAACCCGCCATTTCCATGTTACCATTTCAGCTGTACACTGTCCTTAAGGTAATAACCTCCTTATTCCGAACCCTCGGACCGCCCTTCATTGCTGGAGAATTCTGTAGTGCTAAAAACCACCGATGGGGATGCCGAACATCACGGGAGTTGGATTCCACCTCCAATACCTATTCTATTATCTCGCCCAAAAATCCTACTTATCGGTCTACATCCCTCAACAAGCGCCCTGATATCCTTGACATATTTATAATCTCCTAGATTTCTCCCTCCCAATCCATTGTTGAATCACTGGACAACCTTTCATCAGATCATAGTCCAGTTCTGTTTTTTTACTTTCAAGCTTAGTACCTAAGCCCTCCGCTCTTTCATTGATTACCAGAAGAATTGACTGGAACAAATTTAAAAGTGACCTGGAAACTAAACTAGACTCACCCATTCGACTGAAGACAAAGCAAGACATCGACGAAGTTATTGGAAAATTCACATCGTCAATAAGAACAAGTATAACTGACAATGCATCGACTAATAGAATTAATAACAATAAACTAAATAACCTGCCACAGCATATTCCTATCTCATTAAGGGAAACCGCAGAGCAAGATTGAAGTGGCATGGAACCAAATATCCAACTAAAATTCAAAATTTATTTAACTTTTCTGAAAATCTTACAAC
>NW_027112221.1:69031-93775 GCF_000696795.3 Halyomorpha halys | reverse complement strand
ATAAATATATATTATCTCTGCTCATCTCCAATGTACGATCTATACACCAACTTAATGTTTATACTATGTCTAAAAGATTGTCGACTTTTCATTATTGTTATTACTTGTCCCAGTTTTACTACCTGCTATTTTTATCCATATTTTCTCTTAGTTTATTATACCATTATTCATCCCATTTTTCATGGTTTCTATTCTTATTCGATAACTTTATTTCTATTTTTATCAATGTATTTATATAAGCTTTTTGTCTCTCTTTTTACTGTATGTAGTCTGTAAGTTATATCTTATACATTTGTCTCCTATATTTTCCTATTGTAATATTAGACAAGACATTGGATAATTCTGTTTGTTCACCTGTCTATGTATTATAAAAAAATAAACCTGGCCCTTTCCCTCTTTCGTAACTTGTCAGTTATCCTCCTTCTTTCATTGAAGCTAGGTACTTCCCCCTCTGTTTATTTGTTATTTTTAGTGATTTTCTTAATATTTAATTTTACTTGTAACTATACCTCACCTTTGCCACATTTACTTCACCTATCTGTTTACCTTTTACACCTAAAAGGCATCGAGTTTAAAACAGAATATTTTTAGTTTTGTATCTTTTTAAGTCCTGATAAAGTCCTCCAGAGTGGGGCGAAACGTCAACAAATAAATGATTAGTTAACTATTTTTTGATCCCACCCCCTATCATCTCTTTCATACTCTAAGTTTGCTTTGAATAGTTTAAATCAAATCTGAGATGTTATGTTAGTTCATGGAACTTCGTTGTGAAAACAAAGAAGTAAAAACAATTTTTTTTTTTTTTTTATGCTACTCTGATCTAGATATGATTTTGTTAAAAATCTATATTCATGAGAAATATGATGCTATTTTGTCTTAACATAAGAGTGGTAAAATCCACACTGTTTTAAATTCTTTTGCAATCTATTTATTTTGCTAGAGCTTGAAATTTTAGTTTTAATGATTTATAAGAACTTTTTTCAAAACAATTTATGCATCAAATAAATTTTATTCTTTAACTTTGAGATGAAAATATCACATCTCATATTGTATAATTATCATTATTGTTTTTTGTTTTTTTTCATATTTCTAATTAGTAATGTGTAGTTCTATTTGTTATTCATCATGCAATTTATATGAAAGACTGATAAATGCATTTAAATTAGTTATAAGACATCAAATATTCTGTATACAAACATACTTCTTTACAGATGATATGCTATATTTATATTAAAAGAACTCTTATGATAAATAACTTTATTGGTTTTTTCTTTGAATATGCTGTAATAACCATAACCAATTTATTATCTCAACAATTCATCTTAACAATGCTTTTAACTTTAAACAAGTCATAGGATAACAAAAATCTGGAGATAGTAGCGCTTGCCTCCTTACAATCAATTTTTTAATAAACTTAAAGCCAACTGTAAGCATTTTTTTTCCCTTAAAGTAATACAATCTCTTCGATTAGTACTGCCTTCAATGTGGGCTAGATGACTTCTTTCTGCCAAGTACTGGAGACCTTGAAGGCGACTTGGAATTTCCACTTTCTGGAGATGGAGATAAGGAGCTCCTTCTGGATGAAGAACCTTCTTTTTTAGCTGGCAGGCGGACCATAGTGTCCAAGTGGCGAAATCTTTAAACAAATGAAAAATTCACATGTTAATAATTCGGATTGATAGAAAACAGTTCCATTAATTCAAATTTTAATCTTTTCAAATGAAACATAAATTTTATTTTGAGATACCCAGTGAATCAAAAAAGGATTTAGTCTTTCAGTGATTAATGAATAGAGATTATGTCAGGAAATTTGTTGGAATATTTATAAATAGATAAATAATGAATCACTGAGAGAAAAGCCATAAGTTTTGGAAAGAATATATTTTAAAAAGGTTCAGAGATGTATAGTACATTGAAGGGAAGATTGCCTGTGGGTAAAGAAGGGGTGTGCTGTGGCAAACATTATCCTACTGACCCCCATTCTTTAGTTTTCTCTCCACTCTGTCGAATAGACTTCCTTTCATGGATATTGGAAAATGAAAAAAAAAAATTGAAGGAAAATTGTAATAATAAAAACAAACAAGAGCAACATTTGTTGATAAATACGTTTTGTTGTAGACTTTGTTCCTATTGGGAGGGATTTCTTATGGCAAGAAGGAGAGGAGGAGCTAGAGAGGAGAATGTGCTAGCTCTTTTTTCCTTCAGGCAAACTCATTTTAGATGTACTATACTTGAGCCGAGTACTGAAAGGGTATCGTTTGGGTTGAAATAATGCTCCACTACAACCCATGAAGATTATTGGGTACAATATTTGGTAATGAGATACTGTTTCTAGTTCGATAGGTAGCTATTGATTTGTTCAGAATCATGCTCAAAAGTCAAGTTTTTCCCTTAGTTTAGAGCATCCACTTTATAGAAGCAGAGTGTGCCCCATGAGGCACTCCAGGCACCAGGGTCAATCCATGACTGATATAACAGAATAAATAATTATCTGCCTCAGACAGAATCCAACCCGGGCCCTGTAGAGCTTTACTTTCTGAGGTACTCAGCTCCTGAAATGAAATGAAAAGTAAAATTTATTTTAAAAAATCTAGTAAATCAAGAAAAGGACTTAGTTTTTCCAAAGCTTTTTGAATGAGGTTTCTGCGAGGAAATTTGCTTAAAAATGAACATAAGAGTTAGAAGAGTTAGCCATGTAATTGGGGACTGAGTATTGTCATTAAGGTGAAAGTGAACTAAGTCTTTGGAGTAGATGAGATCTATAAGGTATGATTTGTCTGGAGGCTCAGAGGATTATTGGGGCATTTGCAGCCGAGAAAATTAAAACGCTATCTTTAACTGGCTTGTTGACTGCAGCTGTTCGAATCCAGCCTGAAATGTCGACTTTTATTACCGTGGCGGTCCCACAAAATGAAAACTTGACCTCCCACCATTGTTAGAATAGGTACCCTGTTTGCGTTGAAATCAATGATGAAAAAATGTAAAAATTATTTATTCTGACACCAATTCTCCTAAGAAGAAAAATAGTGGACATAAGATGAGCATTTATTGTCTAGCTATAAATATCAGGTTGTATATTTATAAATTTTACATTTGATTGGAACATTGGAATTTAACAATGATGAGAAGATAGTTGGGGTGCAGTCAGTAAATAACACAAACAAGTTGAGAGAACTTATTTAATTATGCCAACGTTTCGGCCAGAATTTCCAGCCTTCATCAGAGCTAAGAACAAAGAGGAAGATAACATCCAATTTCCTTATTCTCTTTTCTTATCTTTCTTTTACCCCCTTTTCCTTCTGTTTTCTTTTCCTATTTCTTCTTACCCACGTTATTAGTTATATTCACCACATATTATTATTTTTATGGTTTCTATTAACTTCTTTTGTCTAACTCAACCTTATATTTTGTTTCTTTATTCTAGTATTATACTTACATATATTTTCTTTTTAAAAAAAAAATTTTTCTTTCCATAACTTTAATTTTTAATTATTATTATTAAATTAATATATTCATATTTCTATGTTTCTTTGCATTATTTAATTTTAAACTTTTCTTGATTATGTTATTCTACTTATATATTTAATTAAACATTTCACTTTCCACTTTCTTCATCACTTTATTTTTACTAATTTTCATTCTGTATAATTATTTACTTTTATCATTCTATTTATATTTTATTTTTTTTATTCATTGGTTGTTATCTCACTCTTTGTTTTTAGCCCTGATGAAGGTTAGAAACTCTGGCCGAAACTTGGCACAATTAAATAAGTTCTCTCAACTTGTTTGTGTTTTTTACTGACCGCACCCCCAACCATCTTCCCATCATACATATTGGAATTTAAGGTTAAGAAAAAGCTATTGTTTGAAGGAAGTTCAGGGAAGAGGCATTACAGATAGAAATAGGTAAGGAATTGCAGAGGAAGGAGGAGGAATGGATAGGAAAGTTTTTGTTTTAATACTTTTTAACATTTAGGAAGCAGTTCTGTATGATAGAGTAAAAATAAATAGTTGATTAATTCGGTTCTGTTGTTCAAGGAATAAAGGAATGTCTAAAAGAGTGAATCATTTAAATACCAGACAACTGTAATCAAAATCAAGGAAAATAATAGGGGAGACAAGGACAGGGTTTTTAAAAGCAAGTATTGGATTTTGATGATCAGTATCTTATATTAATATAATATTTATAGTTTATATTACCTAACTGCTAATTCATTGGCTCCCGCTTCATGAAAGAGAAATGCTAGTGGCCAGCTTATCCATGAGGCACTGTTATCAACAAAGATTACAAATTAATTAATCTTAATTTTATATTTAAACTAACAGTAATGATTGCACAAAATATATTGTGGTAAATTTACATATACATGGATTGAAATCTTTTGCAAGAATATTTAAAATAAATTTCTCTTTTATAAGAAAGTAATTACCAATATATAATTCCATTATTTATTTAACTTTATTTGTATTTTAGTTATTTGAACCATTGAAATATTCATTACCAAATGTATATGTCCTTGTATTGAAGCCTTTTGCAAGAATATATAACCTGTTCACCAAGGTGTGGGTGGTTCTGTTAGATCTAATTATAATTGAAGGGGTTATGTTACAAATAGGAAATTTTAAGAAAACAAGTCTCAATTTTTTTTGTTGGAATCGTTATGTTTTTGAAGTGTACATAACCCCTTCTACATCTAGGTATCTTAGTTATTAATTGGATTTTGAGGTCAGATTACCTCATACTAATTAGATAGACACCTCCCCCCTTCATTCACTTACCCCTTCAATTATTTTTCTACTTTTTATTTATATACTTAATTATTTACATGGAAATGTATTATACATAAAAAAAATTGGTACCGTTATAACTCATGAAGGGTTAGGGGTTCAGTACTTTGCAAGGAAGTACTGTTACTAGACCAACAGTTGTGCAAGGAGGTGATTTGGTTAGAATCATGCTTAACCACCAGATTTATATCCAATTAAGGGAATGGATTATACATAGTAAAAAAAAAAATCAAAAATAAATTATTTCTGAACATCAAAATATAAGATAAATAAATATAGCTATGGGTCTCTCATACCCGCCAGCACGTGCTGGGGGTTAAACTTATCTCGAATAAATGTATCTCTTTTAAATAAATATCCTCATTTTCATTAAGACCTTGGTACTGAAAATTATTATTAATTTATATATATATAAATACGAAACTTTTTAAAGTTAATGTAAATAATAAGCATATGAATATATTAATATGGATTTTATTGACTTACACCGGAGCATTGACGGCGACAGCAGAGCTCTCTGACGTTTCGATGTCGTCGTCCTCATCATCGGTGACGTGAGATGTGTGTCTCCTGCCACTGGACAGAGATTTGGCGATCTTGGGGTTATAAATCTTCGGATCGGAGACCATCCTCACGAAGAATGATCTCTTGTAGGCCAAGGTTTCCTTCTTCTTCCTGTCGGCCAGTTCGAATACCTCGTCTGCATTCTCCTTGAATAGTGGAGCAAATAAAGTTTTATGTGGACCTGTAGCAGTATGATTTAAATAGCTTTGTCATAGCTGATTAATTTTTATAAACATTGATTGACCTCCTAAAAAATATAAAACATCTGTTCTCATTATTCAATTATTATTTTATTATTCATTCTTGTGCTAACCAGTTATGAGTAAATACGACTTTCTTTTGTGTTAGTTATTTAAAGACATTGAGAACACCTTTTTTGTCACCGCTGCTTTTGTATTTATGTGGTGTTAGATTGTGGCAGTTATATAATACATCACTGAACATTACCTGAGTTGTAAGAAAGCATAAGGAATTTTTGGTTACCTGTTCCTTCTCGAGCATTTGTAGTTCTAGCAGATCTGTTGCGAATTCTGCAATAATGTTCCAAGCATATTCTGTAAAAAAAAAAAATAATGCATATTTATGCATTGTTTCATTTAAAAGGTAATTCGAATAGAATTTGAGAATTTTTGTTGCCAGTGTTAGAGGAGGAATGTCTTTTTTCAGATCATCAGTTCAGGTTTAAATAGTGGCATTTCACTATTAGTAGGTTTCACTTTTAAACAGTTGTATAAAATCCCTCGAATGATTGTGAGGAATCTTGAATAAAATAAAATTTTCCTGGCACCTATTCCTTAAAATGTGGCTCCTAAGATTCGAGTTCAAACTGTATACAAGTCTCCCAGAGGGACTCTACTTACTATTCATTTATCACTGATAGATATTTCATTAAAATATCATTGAAGAATGGTGTCACAACTGGACAATCAAAATATATCCTAACAAATCCCATCAGATCACCTTTACTCTCCCTTGTAAGCCTCTACTCTCCTGCCCTATTGTATCTTTTTGTAATATCCCACTAATGTCTGTTACAAAGATTCGCTGCTTAGGACTCCATTTTGATAAGAGACTTACTTGGAATCCCGTACTAGACTGAAACGACAAGAAACTGCTCATAGATTCCGATTACTCCAACACCTTGACAAATGCTCTAACCATCCCATTTACTATACTTTACTACATTTACTACACTTATATACCATGATAATCATACTAATTTGAACATAGAGAATTGAACCTCGGGCCTCCAGCAAACCATCAAATTCCTCCCGTGTACAATCCAAAATCCTTCATAAAATCTTTGATGCTCCTTATTACTTCACAAATAAACTCATCAATAAAGACCTCAACATTCCTTACGTTGCAGATTTGGCCCGAAATAGATATATGTCCTGTCCTTTCACTCCTAAATCCTTATTCATCTATACCCATTAGTTCTTAATCTCTCATCTAGACTCGTGTCTCCTGATGGTATACCAAGTTAATGTGGCTCTATCCAACCTCTTGAAGGCAACACCTCCTCGTTTTCCTATTTCAACTATTTAAAATTAAAATAAAAAAATCATCCATTCATCCATTTAATAGCAGATCCCAACTGATAGATTTATATATGCCCTCCCATAGAACAGCCCTGTTCAGCAAATTCTTCATCATACATGCCAACCTCTGGAATTCTCTTCCGGAATACATTTGGCAATCTTCATCCATTCTTTCCTTTAAACCTATTCCTTTATGTATAATCTTTTCAATTTTTTGAGACTGGTATTTATTTTTTATTTAAATCAATCGGTATCTATGTTATTCTCAACACTCTTTATTATATCATCAACAGTCCAATGTTTCGGCATATTCGGACTCATCTAATAATTAACAGCTTCTATTATATATTCATTTGTAACAATTTTACCAACAAGATTATTATTAATAATTTAACATACCTTAAATATAAATCTACACTTCACATCCAATTATTTAAAACCTTTTTGGGGGCTATTCTGCCTAGGTGATTAATTACAAGTAAAATTACCCCATGTAACAATAAATTAATAGGGAATCTTATTAATTATTAAAATGCTTACCTAAGCTTATGCCTAGTTGCCTATTTTGTGACAATTTCGTTAATTTTTAAAACTTTTAATTTTAGATCGACTTAACACTATCAACTATCATATAAACAAACTATTTTTAACCTTCCCTACACTCTGGTCAGGTTTATAATTAATTTATTTCAAATTGCATTTTGGTCCAAATGTTTGTTTATTTTTTTTTTTTTTTGTAAAATTCATAGTAAAATTAATTGTAAATTGTAACATAAAATTTTACCCATATTTTTCATATATTTATTTTGCTTAAAATCTCTGCATAGTGTTGGTTCAAATTTCTTGTATCTGTTTTAAAATTTACTGTATAATTGATGTTCTCTAATATATAAATTGGCTGAAGTATTTTTCTTTTGAACATATTATTTTCTTTATGTAAAATTATTGTGTTATCAAAATCAAATTTGTATCAGTTTTTAGCTGCATACTGCAAATATGCATCTAATGCTGTTTTATTGTAATTCTTCTCCTTATTTCTTGTATCATTTATGTGCTGATACATTCTATCACCTATCAATTGCTTAGTTTTACATATATAGACAGCTGGACAATTAAAACACAGAATTTTATGTATCAATCCTGATTGACTTTTTATATAAATTTTGTTCTTCAATTTGCTATAATAATTTTTAATTTTATTATTTGGTCTGTAACATAAGGAGTATTCATGAACATCATAATCTTTAAATGATTTCTGGACATCTTCTGATAAACCCTTTATGCAGTCAAATCCATAATATTTCTTATTAGTTGGTTTATTATTTTTTATTTTGTTTTCCATCCTATCTTTGGAATTTTTGAGGTTTATATCCCTTCTTCTTTTTATTCCTCTAACTCCTGTGTGCCCTCAAGTGTGGAGTCGCAGTCTCAGTCCATCTATTTCACCAGTCCCTGTCCCTGGCTAGTCTTCTCATCTTCGGGATGGTGCATCCTCTTGCTGCCCCTAGTTTTCCAATGTACTCAGAGTACATGCACTTAGGTCTGCCATGAGGTTGTCTTCCTTCTGGCCTTGCTTCCAAATACCACCTGGCTTCCATATATTTTTCATTCTACAGACGTGAAGGTTTATATCCCAAATTTTGTAAATTAATTTTTCTGGGCAAAGGTTTTCCAGAAATATTTTAAAATTATTACTGTATACAGAAACAGGGCCTTGGAGGAGAGGATCTCAGGAGTACCGCTGAATATATTTTGTCATTCCCAGACTTGGCCATTTGAATAGGAAGATCAAATAATAATAATTGGGGGTGCGGTCAAATGAAACTTGAAATGAAAATTAATTATAAACCTGACCTGAGTGTAGGGAAGGTTAAAAATAGTTTGTTTATATGATAGTTGATAGTGTTGTTGATCTAAAATTAAAAGTTTTAAAAATTAACGAAATTGTCACAAAATAGGCAACTAGGCATAAGCTTAAGTAAGCATTTTAATAATTAATAAGATTCCCTATTAATTTATTGTTACATGGGGTAATTTTACTTGTAATTAATCACCTAGGCAGAATAGCCCCCAAAAAGGTTTTAAATAATTGGATGTGAAGTGTAGATTTATATTTAAGGTATGTTTAATTATTAATAATAATATTGTTAAAAATATTACTAATGAATGTATAATAAAATCTGTTAATTGTTAGATTGTCCTTGAGAATTTCCCAAACGTTGGAGTGTTGATATAATAAAGAGTGTTAAGACTTAACATGGATAACAATTGATTTGTTTTAACACCTATTCCTTTACTTACTACATAACCAAACCTCCAGATCAATTTAAACTGTGTATATAGCCATATATTGATTACTATTATAAATTGCCATTTAACTTTATGTGTTAATTTTATTAATACATAACCTGCATACTGAAACTTTCTAATGATTGCCAGGCAATTAATCTTAATCTGTGAATTATGTTTTCATTTCATGTACTTATCACAATAGGCATTACCAACGTCCTCGATGGTGGCGTTTTGGGCTGTCGGGCAGAACCTGATGATATAGCGGTCGTTGACATTAGCCGGTACCATGTGCAACTTGCCGCTGGCGTTGATGTTACTCAACAGCTTCTCGTTGAGTTTGTCTGTGCCCTTCAGTCGGAAGCAGACCAAGCCCATCTGAAACAGTTTAATTACACACTTTAGTTATTTATTTATAATTTGTATATAATATTATATATTTTACTGATTAAGTCAGAGGTCCTCAACATTGTGCTCGCCCAAGATAACCTTTACAAGGAGGGTTCGAAACCATTTTCATTTTTAAAATTATTATTAAATATACTCTCCGTCTTAAACCTCTACTATTCTGCCCTACTATACCTTTTTTTAATATCTCACTAAAGCCTGTTGGAGAGATTCGCTACTAAGGACTCCATCTTGACATGAGACTTACTTGGAATCCCCATACTAGACTGAAATGACAAGAAACTATTCGTAGATTCTAATTACTACAATTCCTACTTGACAAACACTCTAAATTTCCCATTTACTACAAAATACTTGTATAATAATAATAATCAGACCTATTTGGACACATGGAATTGGGCTTTGGGGCTCCACCAAACCAACAAATTCCTTCCGTACACAATCCTTATCCCGTATACTATCCAAATCCTTTGTAAAATCCTCTTTTTTTTTTGTTTTTATTAATATAAGGCAATCCATAGGTGATGTTTGCCTAGTTATCTACAGGTGACCAACCTATTCAAGTCAAGTTTTTCATTTTGTGGGATCGCCACTTAATGAAAAAAGTCAACGCTCCAGGCCGGATTCCACCCGGCGCCACCCGCAGATCTCAGACTGATAGACCTGCACCTAACCATCTGAGCTACGGACGGCTCTGTAAAATCCTTGACGCTCCTGATTACGTCACAAATAAAATGATCCTTAGAAATTTTAGCATTCCATTTGTTGCAGATTTTGCCCAAAATAGATATACCTCCTTTCCAGTATTACGCCGAGCTTAAGTGGCTCTATCCATACAATAATTAGTACTCAGCTTCCTTCCTATATCCTTGAAAACTGCAATACAAATTCTCAGTCCAATCCCATAATAGCAGGTCCCGTTTATCTGTCATCTACCCTCCACCTCACTGCGCTGCGTTTGATAAATAATTTTTTACCCGAGCTGTGTATCACTGGAACTCCATTCCCTCTAGCATACGTCATATACCAACCCTTCCCTCGTTTAAAGCCCTTCTATTTAACTACCTTTTACTTCACCAATCTAATCCGATATTATAATAGTACAGATATCACTTTGTTTTTTAGTATTTTTTTTTATCTCTTTATCTAAAATTATTGATATACAATTTTTATATAAGTTATAATTAAGTGTGGCTGCAGTGTTTTAGGCCACTATATGTTGTGAAATTAAAATTACCTTATAATTGTTCTAAAGGGACCTAGTCCTAGAATAATAAACTATTTTTCATTACATTTCATTCCTAAATCCTTACCCACCCAAACAAATTTGTTCTTAAACTCTCATACTTCACAATGCCTGATAATCCTCCAAGGCTTCTGAAAAGAATATGGCTACGGGATCTTCTAATTTAAAGAACTGCCACCATTGGGTGGTTCCTTTCCAAGATTAGCAAAATTCCTGAAATATTTATCTTATTTAGTTATTAATAAGGTAATATAAATTTCAATGAAAAAAATTATTAAACATTTTTTCTATTTATCGGCTCTAGCTTATTTTCTATTCTGGTAGGAGTCTTGAAAGCCCTGAGAGATTATTGTCATTAGATTTCAAGTAGACAACCGTGATGACCAAATTGGATTTCAATGAAATAACAATGTAATAGCAATAAGCCAATGGCAATAAGCGTAACAGAAATAAGGCCTGACCTTGAAGATTGGATAAGATAAGGGATCTCGGTTTTGATTGGTCGATGAAAATTTACCTTGATTCGCGCCTCTTAGCCTTTAAGTATTGTGGAAACATTCCTCACTAAGCCTTAATAATCCAGTATCCATTTGTACTAATGATAATTTCTTTTGTTAGAAAATTACTATGCTGTGGCATCATTAAGTTTGATGTGACAAGAAAGTTTTATCGTTTTGGTATCGATTGTTAATCAATTTATTCCTCATAAGTCGGTAAAAAAATTTAACAGAGCCTTTATTTCTTCGTGAATTACATTTTTGTTTTCTAGTTATCGCAAACGTCTTTATTTTATTGACTTTATTTATTAGTTCACACCTGTCTTCAGATTGAAGACGACCAGCAAATATGATTTTGGCTTTTGAAAAAAAGGCTTTTCCTCCATGCTTGTGGGCATTGACCTGCATTGGCTCGTCTTTGTCCGTATTCCTACGTCGATACATATATGAGCACTGTTGGGCGCTATGTTCTTCGTTTCCCCACTCGAAACACCGAGTTCGGGGACACAAATCCACAAGGTGCCCAACTCCGCCGTATTCATGACGCTTGCGGTCCTCTCTGGGTTTGGTTTGGCCTAATCATCTGTCCATGTTCCTACCGCTTTCATTTTACTCTCTTCTCCAGGGCAGTGAAGTAGTCCTAGACCAATTGTGCGTGATACTCGTCTATCCTGGTTCTTCAACATCCATTCGGGATTCCTCCTCCCTAAAGCCTACATCTGTCATCTTATGAGCGTATTCGATAAAAGATCCGCCCACTTGGTAAGCCTTCCTTTCTTCCCGTCTCTTTGGCCAACTGTATCTTGAGAATCGTAGCCAGGTACCCCATATACCTTTGGCCTCCTTAACATTCACTGTTTCTCTTGGTCTTTTCCAACCCCTCTTCGAATAGGCTTTTTCATAGATGTCCCGGACATTGTCTGACGTTTGGAAAGAAAAACAAAACGGTTGTACGAAACGAAAGAGAATAAACACCCGCTTTAAACAATACAAGTAATTCTAATTATGCAATTAAAATTTTAAAACAGTTTTAATATTAAATCTAATTAATGTTATTAATTTACAATAAATAAAAAATTAAGATAAATAAGCGGCATTAACACTTAGTAGTTACCTTAACTTCGTTGCAGATTAAGAACCTGCTGTCCTTCCTGACCAAGCTCTCGAAGTGCTTGGCCAATTGACAGTGGTGCCTTATGTAGTTCTGGAGACCTGTTATGCCGTAACTCCGGAGTACGAACCAGAGCTTGAGGGATCGGAACCTTCTGCTGAGGGGCACACCCCAGTGGCGGTAGTCGATGGTCGAATTGGAGTAGCCGTGCTGGAGGTAGAGTGGATCCACCACTAGGGCTGAGGTGAGCTTGACCCTATCCCTCACCCACATGGTTGAGCAGTCGAAGTTCACCAGGAGCCACTGTACAAGAAAGTGGTAGCATGTGTGTAAATAATAAAAAAAATAATGTTCAGGCAAAATGATTTGATTGAATAGTTAACATCAATGTCCATCTGTCTATGTTCCAAAAATTGGTCAATGTAAAGCATACACTGTTTCAGGTGATATTTGATTTGGGGGATGGAATTCGGAAATGTGTAGGTTTACTAGGCATTGATACAAATAGTGTATAAGCATAAATACGTGAATAGGTGTTCACCACTTAGATCAATGGATTCATTTTTGAGAAAATGCATTATTATCCTTTAAAACGTAACTCTAACTAGGGATTAGATCCTCTGGGACGGTTCTCATTATTTTTCCCTTTTACAAGAACCATTTCTAGACATGTTGGAGATGTCAACTTTCCATCAATATATTAGACATTGTTTGCCTCATGCGCCCTATAATACACAACATAGGAAACTGACATAGCCTTGACTCTACCTTATTAGGATTTGTGTTAAACGAGTCTGCATACTCTATTCCATTGAGGAACTGTTTCATTTCTGGAAGGAGGAAAGCGCTACCGGCGTAGGCGGCGTCAACGTGGAGCCAAACCGTTGAGAAGAGGCGACAGATCGGTCCGATCTCCGGAAGGTTGTCGAAGCTGCAACAAGATGTCGTACCGAGCGTCGTCGATACAAAGAAAGGTATCAGACCCATCGCTTCGTCCTCCTCCATCGCCTGCAATCGATTGTTTGTTAGTATAATAGTGTAGGATTCGAGATCGATTGTTTGCTTCCTTACGTACCTGTCTGAGGGTTGCGCCTCTAAGTGAGCACTTGTCGTCCGGCTCGAGGATCCTCAGCTTTACGAAGCATATCATGGCGGCCTTTTCGACGCTCGAGTGAGCTTCCTTGGAGCAGTAGGCCATAAGCTTTGACAGGAGGACTCCTTCCTCGACGAAAGGGTGCAGCTGCTTCAGCCGCTTGATGGCCTGCGCTCTGGCAGCCAACATGTTAACCAGCACGCACTCGCTAGCCGATGTCTGTGGGCATAGGATATATTATTGTCCCGATATTTTATTGAAATGGAAAAATTATCTTTTTTCTAAGACCATGTCTTCTAAGATCAATAACAATGAACATAAAATGATTGTTTATGTTTTAGCTATTTTTTAAAATAATTTCTTTATTGATATTCAGATTATTAAAAATATATGCGACAAGTATATCTGATGTTAGTTATACAATAGCATATTTTATTTTATACCAGATTGGACTGATGGGCCTTACATGGTTGATTTAACCGTATTACTATATATATATTTTTTAACAGTTAATTATGGGGGGCAGGGTATAGTCTCGTACAAAAGACACCACTAACTATATACAATGTTATTATTAAAAGAAGAAAAAAAAATAAATAGATAAGAATAATGCTTCTTAATAAAAGAAAAAAAGTAAAATTAATAACAAAAAATAATGATATTGGTACACTTAAATAAAACAAACAATTGCCCTCTAATAGTAAAAAGAAACAAGTTAATTTGAAAAAGGGACGAGAGAAGAAAATAGAAAAAAATAATAAATAATAATAATGAAAAATAAATGAATTTATTATTATTCATATTTTAAGTAAAATAGAGGTAGTGTGACTATGAATTTTTTTTTTTAATTATTTATTTATTGTAATTTACAACTGTACAAAATAATACAATAGGTAAATATGTAGTATGTTTCATATACACTTGAAAATCTTGGGAAGGAACCACCCATAGGTGGTACTTCAAACATTAATTTAAACTAGAAGGTCCCGTGGCCATCTTCTTTTCGGACGCCTCGGAGGATTATCAGGGATTGTTAAGGATGAAAGATTAAGAATTAATGGGTTAGGATGGTTTAGGAGTTTGGAATAAAAAGACGCATATCTGTTTTGGGTCAGATCTGCAACGAATGGGATGTTAAGGTCTTATGAATGAGTTTATTTGTGACGTAATAAGGAGCATCAGACTATGAATTAATTTTATATTTATTAAAATTTATAACAGAATGTCCTGCAGCAGTTTGGGATTCAGTCTTCAGGTTGAGGTTGGGTTTCCCAGGTTATAGATCACTGCTCGGCAACTGGGAGTGGAATTTCATTAACCGTTTTTTGATGTAATCCTCTATTGACTCCATATGTAATTCGTGATGCAATTATACAATGGCGTGATACAAACATGTGGAGAATTTACCCATTGATAGAGCTCCAATAAAATTTTCAGTGAAGATATCAAGGCTATCTTTTCAGATGCCTAGGAAGTAAGAAAATCTCACGAAGATAATCGTGTAATGAAGGAGAATTCAGGCTAGAAACCAGTGGTATTGGATGGTTTGAAAGTTTATCATAGAAGGATTGGTATCTGGCCAAATCGGCAACATATGGAACATTGAGGTCCTTATGGATGACTAGTTGTGACAAAGTAAGGAGCATTAAGGATTTTACGAAGGTTTTTGGATTTTAAGGAATGGATAAAGCTCAACTCGTAAGTCCAGGTAGGCTTTATTGTAGTGATATAAATAATTTTTTTATAATTTGTTTGAAGTTTTGACTGTGCCTAGTAAATGTTGGAATAGTTTACTGTCTTTATTTTTTTAGGGACGTGACAGCCGTGCGGGTTGGGGCGCTCGGTTCGGAACGTTGTGGGTTCGATTCCCACCTGGGGCAGTTAAACATTCATTTTTCGGCGGTCCCGAAGAGTGAATCTTGACACTCCCACCCCTAGGTAGCCGCCAGGGGTTGGCAACAAGGACCACTAGAGCCACTTGCCGGACTTGTTCCCCCCACCAAATGCCAGTACCAGTACTGTCTTTTCAGTCTTATGTGAGCATTCCAAGTCAGTCGTTTGTCTAGATATAGTCTTATGTAACGGATCTGTTTGACAGGATTATGTGGGGTATTATTATAGGATATCGTGGGGCAGGAAGTCGTGGGTTTACGAGCGTAAATGTGAAGTGGTGGGATATATTTCAATTCTCTAGTTTTGATACCATTCTTCATAGGTGGTCTAGCCATTAAGTTTAAAATATTTGGTTGTCTATTTCTAAGTTTAACATATGATCAGAAGATTGGGATGACTTATATTTAAAGGAAATTAGGGAAGAGGCATTGCGGACAGAAATAAGCAAGGATTGCCTTAAGGAAGAGAAAGTATTTATTGTAAAGAGCAGCTCTGTGTGAATGGGTATATTGACTGGGTGGGTCTGGTGTTGAAGAAGCGAATAGAAGAATGCAAGGTAAGGAGTTCTGTAATATAGAAAGGTTTATTATTTCTTAAGGATTAGAGTGGGAAAGAACCAAGGAAGTATTTCCATCGGAAAGAGGGATAAAGTGACTTTAAACCATCTGTGACTGGAAACTCCAAAGATAAATCTTATAAAGCGATTCATAAGACGATTTAATTTTCCTTAAGGTTCATTAGTGGAGTCCCCAATATAACAAACAACTTTAATTCAAACGGGGGAATATAAGATACGAGACAAGGGATGGGTTTTTAAAGGCAAGGATTAATGGATTCGACAATTGTTGTTGTATATTTATTTGTTATATTGCATTTGCAAATTAAATAAGTTAGGTAATTGAGAATAGCTTGTGGTAAAACCGAAAATTTATGGTATAAAAACAATGAATTGTTTATATGGACATTTTTGTAGGTGAAGGTATATTTGTTTAATAATTGTCATCAAAATGTTTTAATTTTAATTTACAATTAGGTTGAAAAAAATTACAATTAAATAAGTGTACATCAACAATATACAATTTTAAATTGATTCCAAACATTTACGTTTGAACTTATTGCGATATATTGGTGAACTAAAAATATAAAAAATAATTATATAAGAAGATTTTTTTTCAATTTTTTATTTTATTTCCTTAATTATGTTATTTTTACTTACTTATTCAATTACCTATATATTCATTTTATGTTCTACTTCTTTCATCACATTAATTTTATTAAATTTATTCTGTACAATTATTTACTTTATGTAATTCTGTTTATATTTTATGTATTTATTGGTTGTTATCTTGTTCTGTTCTTAGTCCTGATGAAGCCCTGCAAAGAGGAGTAATGGTTGGGGGTGTGGTCAAAATAAAACACAAATAATTTGAAGTAAGTTACTTAATCGTGCCATCGTTTCGGCTAGAATTTCTAGCCTTCATCAGGGCTAAGAACAGAACAAGATAACAACCAATAAATACATAAAATATAAACAGAATGACATAAAGTAAATAATTGTACAGAATAAATTTAATAAAATTAATGTGATGAAAGAAGTAGAGCATAAAATGAATATATAGATAACTGAATAAGTAAGTAAAAATAACATAATTAAGGAAATAAAATAAAAATTTGAAGTTATATAATGCCAAGGAATATGAATATTTTTGTTTATTAATAATTTAAAAATTAAAATTATGGAAAGAAAAAATAAAATTGAGAGAAAGAATATACATGTAATCATAATATTACATAAATTAACAAAATATGAAGTTAGGTTAGATCAAATAAGTGAATACAAAACATAGCAATAATAATATCTGGTGAACATAACTAATAAAGTAGGTAAGGAAAATTAAGAGAAAAAAATAGAAAAGGAGGGGGGAGGGGTAAAATGAAGATAGGAGAAAAAAGAGAATAAAACATAAAACGCATTCTGTTCGAAGCAAAACTGATTGCCAAGTGAGCTACCGCGCCGCGAACGGCCAGACTCAGAATTAAAAAATACGTTTTTTAAACATATTTCATTAGTTACATATATTTTCTTTCTCTCAATTTTATTTTTTCTAATTAACAATATTTTTTTTTATTCCTTAATCATGTAATTTTTACTTGCTTATTCAGTTACCTATATATTAATTTTTTTTCCACTTCTTTCATCGCTTTAATTTTATTAATTTCATACTGTACAATTATTTACTTAATGCCATTGTCTTATATATTTTTTTTTTTTAATATTAAATAGGTTATTTAAACTTATTTGTGTTATATTTTGACCGCACCCCCAACCATCTTCTCCTCATATAATGTACCCACGGTAAACTATCTCTCTTCATAATTAAAGAAGCAATTGTTAGACATAAATTCCTCATACTTTTAACAGATCAAAAATATATATTTGTTAAAAAAAATCTCAAAATAATATTTGAGTCCTTTATGCCGTTCAATGACATTTTAAAATAGGCTTAAAATTCAACAGACCACGTTACAATAGGGATATGATCATGAGCACTAAACGGTTATTGAACATTAATAGCATCTTTCATGTATTTGGTCTTAGCAATATTATTTTTTAATTATTATTTCTAATCTAAAATTTTAATTCTAGTTTAATGCAGTGTGAGCTAAAAGAATTTTATATATGTATGTATAGTTGACCGTAAAAATTTATATATAAGAAGATGGTCAAGGTTGCGGTCAAAATAGAAACAAAAATAGTTTACAACTATTTATTTTCCTACGTTTCGCCCACTTTGCAGGGCTTCATCAGGGCTAAAAAGATACAAAAAACTGAGACTATTACAACAAGGAAAAAAACTGAGAATATTACAACAATAAGATTTTTTTGTATCTTATTGTAATATTCTCAGTTTTTTGTATCTTTTTAGCCCTGATGAAGCCCTGCAAAATGGGGCGAAACGTAGGAAAAATAAATACTTGTAAACTATTTTTGTTTCTCTTTTGACTGCAACCCTGTCCATCTTATTATATATAAAAGAATTTTAATTAATTTTATTTTATAATTTTAATTTGTCAGTAATATATCATAACGTATATTTATAGCATTCAAGTCAGATGGGAATTTATATGTTTTATTAAGATTTTATCACATGTGGACTCTATTATCTTAATTGTAAATATTATATTACACTCTTTTGTATCATACTAAATTCTATCGTATCGTAACATGAAACAATCTCGCCTACAATTGTTAAAAAATAATTTTTTTTTTTCAAATTTATAAAATTAAATTATTTTAATGAACCTTACCTGTATGACGCCTCCACCTTTACTTCCGTGGGCGAAGGCTAAAAAGTCGTCTGGGAGACCAATTGCTTTACCTATTAAATAGTTTATGTATTATTATTCAATTAAATAATATTATTATTATTCAATTAAAAATGTGTGCATGTTTGTGTGTGTGAATGTATTAATATATGTATAAATCATACTTGGGTGGAGTGGTGCAAATGAGACTCAGAATTTCATTAGGTGGACATCAATGAAATTTATCATAAGAATTTACTATATCATATTTATTTTTATTTCTTTAATGTTATATACATTGTTTTATCTAAATTACTAGTCATCCATAACGTTTTCCATAATTTTTTGTCTATATGCTGTAAATATTTTAATTTTAACTTGTATTAGCCCCACCAAATGGCATATTGTTGGAAATGTTGCATTTTTTTCGTATAGAAACCAACACCTGCTATTTGACAAATACCAGGAAAAAACAAAAAAAATATGTATATCTAACTTTTTTTGTTTCCCAATTTTAGTTAGCAAAATGAACTTTTTTCTCATATGTGTTTCATTTCTAATTTGAAAATAGAAAAATGTGGTTCGCATAGTAGTGCATTATAATTAATACTTTATATTTTTAATCAGTTGAGAGAGTACATTGGTAAGAATTTCCCGAGTCAAGGCGCTCAAATGCCGCCATGTTTCGATTGTCTCGTTTCTGTACTTCACCCTATTTATTTGTTGCTTTAATTTCATACTTACTCATATAAATCACTTACCTAGCCAGTCTAAGACGATCGTTTCTAATTCAGTGCATGCTGGACTGGCCGCCTGTAATCAGATATATAAACTTAATCACTTTGGATTTTTATGTAATATTTATGTAAAATATACATTTTTCTAGTTACCCATGAAAACCCTATGCACCCTATAATGTCGGAAAGCATGTCTCCCAATATGGAAGGGTACGAGTTACCAGATGGAAAGTAAGCGTGGAACCTCGGATGTTGCCAATGCGTTACCTATTATATAAAAGTAATCGTTATTATAGTTACAATTAGTATTATATTATATAATTTTATTATACATACTCCTGGCATGATGTACTTCTCGATGTCCAACATGATGGTGTCCCAGGATTCAGGTTCGATCGGCGCCGATGAAGGCAGAAGCGGGCGCAGGTACCCTGGCTCGACGGACGGAGTCACTCTCCGCTCTTCTATCGTACTCATGTATTCGCACATGTAGTCGACCATCTCCTTACCGCGGAGTCTGAATTCTTCCCGGTCCATCCTGGTACATCCAACATGGAGTTAGAACAGAAATACATATGTAGAACGTATTTAGGTCTATTTTACTGGATTAATTTTACTTAACCATGTTGAGGCAAAATTGAAGCAAATAGTACGAGAGCCTAAGAGGAGAAAAAAGTTAGTTATTTCACCCAGTTTTTGATTACTTTAATGAAAGGTATGTAAAATTACTGGTCGAAATTGATTAATATGCTAAGTATAGGTAGGGGGAATAAAAAATGATGCCTATTTCAAACGTTAAAAATATAAATAATTTTCCATTCGGAGCTCCATATCGTTAAAACTATCTAAAACACAGGAAAACCTAAAAGAACATAATTTAAAGTAGAGTAAATTTAATAAAATATGAGCCGCAACAAATCTTTTTATGTTTAAATGAATGGAATATGGTCCGGGTGCGGTCAAAAAAACTCAAATAGTAAATAATTATACTATTATTATTGTGCCAACGTTTCGCCCCACGCTGCAGGGCTTCGTCAGGGCTAAAAAAGATACAAACACTTGACATAGTTACAAAAAAAAAAGAAAAGAAAAAACATAAGTGGAAAATAACAGGGGTATACTATGAAAAGTAAAATATCATAAGAAAAATTAAAGGTTGTAAACAGTAAATGAAAAGGGTAATAGTAACAGATAGATAGGAGATAAAATAAGAGAAGAAATATTAAAGAAAGTACAAATTAAGAGATGAAAAAAGAAAAGAAAAAAATAAAATCAAATGATGAGACAGAATTCATACCTGTTTTGACGGAAGTCAAAGACAGAGTGAGCCGTTTTTATTAGTAGGAGTGGGGATGGCAGTTAGCATGCCACAATAACGAAAATAATTTTAAAGTAAACATTGTAAAAAAAAAGAAGATTTAAATTCGATAAACAATAAATGGTAATATACATAATAGAGGGGGAGAAGAGATATTTACAAAATTAAAAAAAAACACACTCATAGATAGAAAAACAAAGGAAAAATAAAGTATAAAATAATGGGATATAATTAATGTTTTTAGGATACTTTTAAAGTTTAATAGTTCTCAAGATACAGTTTTTTTAAAAACAATATTTCATAAACAATAATCAGTAGTGAATTTATTGTGGGAAAATTTATATCGTAGGAACCATGAAACCATGATGTCTATTAACACTCATATTAAAGCTAGTTTAATGTGCTATAAAGTAGTTTATGTCGTTTATCTTCGTAGGAGTAATTTTTTCATATTTGGTCATATCAAGTTAAATACCAGATTTAAGGTTTTCAAAATCTTGGGATTATTACAAATAATACAAATAAATAATAAAGAATATGAAATATCTAAGGGATAAATCTGAATATATAAGAAAATAAAATGGGCTTTTATGCCCTAAAATCCGAAGAAACAACAACAATGGTGACTTGATTTTTATTGAAAACAAACATTAATTTTTATGTTCGAGTGGTTGATGTCATATCTTCCACATTGGAGCGCGGTATGTACTGCACGGGAGTTTTCCTCGATGTTGAACAAGCTTTTGATCGAGTCTGGTCATCCAGGTCTGCTCTATAAACTGCATCAATTCCTACCCCCAACATATTTCCTTATAATCCGCTCCTACCTCACTGATAGAACCTTTAAAGTAAGTCATAACCTAGCCTACTCATCTCTCTTTTCTCAGTCCGCCGGTGTTCCCCAAGGTAGTATCTTAGGTCCCATTCTTTATACGGTTTATACAGCTGACATCCCAACCCACCCTAACACAGTGCTATATATAAATGGTAATATACCATTGGATTAAAAACAACATACGCTGACGATACATGTATACTTTCTGTAAACAACGACCCAACTAATGCATCACAAACACTACAGGCACACATAACATCTATTGAAGAATGGTGTAAAAACTGGAGAATCAAAATAAATCCTGAAAAATCCAACCAGATCACCTTTACTCTCCGTCGTAAACCTCTGCCCTCCTGTCCTACAGCATCCTTTCTAGATACACCACTAACACCTGTTGAACAGATTCGATACTTAGGACTCCATCTTGACAAGAGACTTACTTGGAATCCACACACAAGACTGAAACGACAAGAAACTGCTCGTAGATTCCGATTGCTACAACACTTACTTGACAAACGCTCTAAACTTCCCATTCATTACAAAAAATTAGTATACACTACAATAATCAGACCAATTTGGACATATGGAATTGAGCTCTGGGGCTCCACCAAACCATCAAATTCTTCCCGCATCCAATCGTTACAATCCAAAATCCTACGTAAAATCCTTGATGCTCCTTATTACGTCACAAATAAACTCATTCATAAAGACCTTAACATCCCATTCGTTACAGATTTGACCCAAAACAGATATGCGTCTTTTTATTCCAAACTCCTTAACCATCCTAACCCATTAATTCTTAATCTTTCATCCTTAACAATCCCTGATAATCCTCCGAGGCGTCTGAAAAGAAGATGGCCACGGGACCTTCTAATTTAAATTAATGTTTGAAGTACCACCAATGGGTGGTTCCTTCCCAAGATTTTCAAGTGTATATGAAACATACTACATATTTACCTGTTGTATTATTTTGTACAGTTGTAAATTACAATAAATAAATAATAAAAAAAAAAAAATTTTTATGTGTAGTTTGTGACTAATTAACGATTTTATAAAAAGAAATAAAGGACCTTGGGGATTATCATTATCAAATAAGTGATATTACTCTTTATTAAAAACCGAAAAAGAACCAAGTCCATTGTTCATGGTCACATTGCCTGACAGTACTAGCACATGGTACTGTCGCGGTGGATCTGTTCATTGAGGCCATTCGGAGTTCTTTAGGTTTAGTGGATTAAATATTTTATTTTACAAATCAACCCCGTATTGAAAATACTGTTTGTATTGTGGCGTCTTTAAAACCATAAACACATCTAAAGTTTCCTCAATTGAACAAACCATTTGAAGCAGGCATTCAACAATTTACTCTGTTGTTTTGTTGCAGCTGAAACAACATTCATGGTCTAGCATTGTTATCTCAGTGTTTGTTGCGAAGCGTGTTGACTCCCTTAGTCATAAAGTGGTAAATTACTAAGTCTAGAGATTCAGCAGTGTAAAAAAAAAAAAATGTTTTTCAAATGAAATTTTCAAATTATTTAGTTTTCCATGCGTAAATTTATAACTTATATATAAAAATTAATTTTTGTTTGTTCGTACTTTATACACTACCATACCGTTTGTCTTATTGCTAACGGTTCAGGATTTTCCCGGAAAGTTCGGCCCGATTTTTTCGACAAAAAAAAATTATTAACAAAATTAAGCATTGTTGGCGCTTAGCTCGAATAGTATACATTTTCTTCATGGTTATTATATGACAATCGATTAGTCTCTTTTTTTGGAGAATAAGAAAAAATATTAATAATTCTATTAAATGATGTTTTTAACGTGAAAGGTGAAAAGACTGTTTATAAAATAGTCGTTTTATTATTGACTGAGCCATAAGATCGTCAAATATATGTATATTCCAGTTATTTATTTTTTCTCTATAAGAATGATGTAGACATTAAAATGGATATATGTATATAAATAACGAATTTAAAGTAGAATGAGATAAAGTTAAAAAACATATATCCAATCTTGTACTCATGTCATTATATTTTTAGACTTAAGAAATGTCTGCAAACACCCTCGGACACATTCTGAAGGGGTTGGCTCCTCGCTAGCAGACAGACTGAAATATACGGCCACAAATTGGATGGATGACCGCACTAAAGAGGGATCGAGGATATCAAGTCTTGTTATCAGAGCTTATGGTCTGGTATTCGGAGCATCAACATTTATGGTCCTCTGAGGGATGTGTCCTTCGAGATCTATGGTGTCCGTGTGGTTAGATTCAATACGTACAATATACAATAAAATACAACAGGTTCAATATATACAATATACATACAAACAATTCATCAAATCGAGATTACTATATAACGATAGCGTTATCTGTTGTATTATTGTTTTAATTATCGAATGTTGTGTATGAAAAAAAATCAGTTTGAAACAAGTTTTTTAAAAATATTTTTCTTTGTATAGGCTTAGGTGACCGGAAGGTTTTTCCTTTAAACTTATAATGATTTGAAAGATTAAAAAAGAAATCTATAAAAGGTAGATGGTTCGGGTACGTTAAAAAATAAACTGAAATAGCTACTAAACTATTTAATGATAGCAAACGTTTCGCCCAACTTAACAGTGCTTAATCAAGTCTAGAAAAAGATACAAGAAACTAAAATAATGTAACATAGAAAGAGAATAGATAAAATGGAATAAAAGTGAACTAAGGTGTGGCTAACTACGATTTAAAATATGTGATCATATATATAATTCATCTGCTGTCATCCTCATACGACTGTCATCTGCACTGGCTGTCTCCTCATCTTACGAGTGGACTACGACTTAAAAAATACTTTGCCGTCAGCCTCCTATGGCTATCATCTGCACGGGGTTCCTCCTCAACTTACGGCCAGATAAATATTACTGTTCGTTTTCATGTAGCTGAAGTTATTAATTTACTATCAACCATGAATATTTAATTTTGTGATAAAGAATACATCTCCTTTGTTTTATATAGTTTATATTAATTAATTTCTTTTTGGGAAGATGATCGGAGGGTGCGGTCAGCGAAGAACAATATAAATAAACAAAAAAATATTTATTTATAATCTTAAAATTCTTTCTTGAGACTGGCAAT